>NC_086317.1:360853645-361088645 GCF_036172605.1 Pelobates fuscus
GAAAAGAAAGGCTAAAGGTAGAAGAGTCAATCTTAGAACATACTTTCAGGCATAAGGACCTGCGGACCCTGGAAATCAAATGGTCCACATGAGCAGATTCTGGAACTACTGAAATAGGCTGAATATCCTCTTCCGATTATTCCATATCTGTGAATGTATCCATCTTGAAGGATTACTCAGAGTATTCATTCTGGGAATTGTCCAGGGATCTGAGCTTTAAATGCTTTTATGACGTCTTGAGATACCTCCTGTTTAATATTGCATAATATACGGCACATGGGTAGATGGACCTGTAGCCACTTTCAGACAGCCTGTGCAGAGACTTTACTTTTACAAGGCTCTCTTATCATATGCCTCACACACAATTCTTTAGGGTGACCTCACTTGTATGATTCAGATTACTTTCTTCACGTATATGCCTGCCCAGCCTGCTATCCCTTGGTCACTGCAGGAAATAGAGTGATGGCAAAATCTTGTTACCTCTAGGGTCACTGAAAGTAAAAGCATGGAAAGTACAAGACAGTGAGTTTTACTTTAAGCCTTTCAGTGATAAAATGCTAGTCTGTCTCACATTAACTACTTCAGGGATAAAATGTTAGTTAATTTCATAGAATCCTTTAAATCCATATGCTCTGTATGTGCATGCATGACCTGTTTCCGTGGGTCACTGCAGGAAATAGGGTGATGGCATAATCTTGCTACCCCTAGGATTACAGCAAGTAAATCCATGAGGAAGTACAAAATAACAGAGTTGTACTTTAACCCTTTCAGAGATGGAATTCTAGTCCGTCTCACATTAACTCTTTCAGCGATGGAATGTTAGTCAATGTCATATTACTCCTGGCAATCCATGTGCTCTGTATGTGCATGCCTAGCCTGCTATCCCTTGGTCACTGCCTGAATTATGGTGATGGCATGATCTTGCTACCCCTAGGCTGAACTCCCTTGAGGCAGAAGGTAACAACCCTCAGGTAAACCAAAAATAAAAATTACCTAGCCTTAGAATGACTAAGTCTGTCGTAGGGATAGGATAGGAACAAAAAGACTAAGGGTGCGAGGGATAGGAAGGGTTACTTATATCTTCTGTTTTAATTAGGTTCCTGTATGGTTAGGGATAGGGAGGAGCTACCCATTTTTGTGCTGCCATGGATATGGCCAGGAAATGTATATATTGCCATATTTTTTGGATGAAGACACTAACATTATATAATGTTTGTTTATATTTACATATGTAATATATTTACATACAATATATCATATGTGTATTGTATGTTATATATGTAAATATACTAACACATTTATATTTTGTAAAGTGCTACAGAGTAAGTTAGCACTTTATAAACGCAAATAATAATAATAATAATAATAATAATAATAATAATTTTATATGTAAGTATAATGTGAAAGTAAGAAAGTGTATATGTACAGAACTACACAAATGCATAAATGCAGGGTCTCGGCAGTAAAACTAAATGCATGTTAAGCATACCAACCTCAAAACTCCTGTTTTCCACTCTCAGATATGTTCAGTCAGACCTTGAACATAGTTTCCATGGTAATGGTCAGCCAAGCCTTTTGTGAATCAATAATTCTCTACTAAGGTATATAATAACAGCTTCCATTTTTAAATGTATACATTTTGAAATGTTGAAGCATGTATGACTGTTAATCATAATAATTAGCGGAATATGACGTATAGTTAAATCAATAAGAAAGCATGCAAGTACAAAATAAATGAAAATATATATTACATATTGGATTATTTACTGAGTCAATGAAAGTATGAAAAACAATGCTTTAACAAGAAATAAAAGATAATTATCTTGGAAAGTGACTGATGGCAAAGCTCTAGTTCTGGTTTCTAAGTAAACATGAAAATTATACATTCTTTAACTGTGAAATCTTCATGCATTTCAAGCCCTGCTTTCCTTCCCCTCCAATTCATTTTCCAGTTTGATTTTACTATTTTTGCTGCTGTCTAATACATACAAGTGTTGGAAAAATGATGACATGCTCTTTGTATAATAATAAGTGTCTTTACTATATTGTACAGTAGGTGGAGCTTCAGCACACTTTCATTTTTTTTCTTTTTATTTTTTTACATTTTGTGTTTATACTGTGATTTCTTTGCTACAAAAAGCATATACGGACAGTTATTTATGAAGAACAATTCTGGGTCAAAGTTAAAAAAGTGCAGCAAACAAATAAGTTGGTTTCCATGGTTATAACCTTCTGGAACATTTGTGGCTGTGGTTGTGGTTATAGTGCCAGTAGAAGGTTGGTGCCCCATCTACCCATTGTAAGCAATCAGACTGTTTTAATATGGTTTCTTGCCTTACCTGGGTCTGCTGTGTGCCACTCCCAGCCTTAACTACTTCGGACAGTGACCCTCTCAGCCACTGAGGTTGAGTAATTTATCAATATATCTAATTGCCCCAATAATAGCCCTGTAGGAAGAGAAAGGGGATTATACACTTACAAATGCATCATAATGTCATCAAAATAAGCAAAATGCCTCACTGTTTGTTTTTTACAGGACATCACAATCACGACAGGTGCATGTGCGAACTGATTGGCTGAAAGTTTTTTGGTTAGTTAATTTTCTGAACAGTTTTTACACATTTTTTTTTATTTCAGATTTTAAACAAGTGACATACATGAAGGTTTGAAAAAGTTACATACATGCATTGTTTGGAAAAGTTACATACATGCATTGTACCCCCGACAGGCTTGTCAGTACATTAGTTATGTTTCTTAACATTGTAGACAGAAGAGGGTGCATGGGGTTCATGTGAGAAATTGTAAAATAGGTTATATAGGTGGCTGCCTGACCAGGTATTGATACTTTGGGTTTGTTTGAGTAACCATGTCAGGGTAGGAGCTCTCTAATTTATATTTAAATAGCACAGGTTAAGGAAAGAGTTAATAATATCCCACTATTTTAATAAATTATGTGGATAATGGAATGAAATGTGTAAAAACTCCCAAACTTCCATTGGGTGCCCACTAACCTCCCTTCAGGGGGTTCCGTGGGGCTCTGACTACTGGACACTACCACAACAACCTGATGCATAACACCCTGATATTCTCACCTCCACATCCTCTTGTGGATGGGCCCCGAACCTACAGGGGATGCACAGGTCAGACATCTGCCCACTTTGACGGTTCCAGGTCAGACCCAGATATACATCCCTAGATGCCACCTGGTAAAAGGGCTAGTCATCTCCAACAAAAACTCTGATATTACACGTAAACATTTTTTATTGCTTTAAAGAGTATTTTAAATCAATTTTCAATTGTGCGATTGTGACAGAAATTGATAAAAAGGTTTTTGAAGCAAGTATCTTGTAAGGCTTTTCAGCATGTCTGCAAGGCTTTTCAAGTAAACTACCAATGATTCTAACAATAGCGATCTTGATTGGACTAATTATAGTTAACCAGTGGATTGACCTAATGGTGTACATGACTGGAACATAACTGGTGCTATTCCTTTGAAAGCATGACAGAATTGAAGCTTCCTCAGTGATGCTTTGTGATTGTGTAATTGGCAACTCACAATGCATATGTGGAGTACTTGGCAAGGGGTCCCTGATGTTCTTCAAACTGTGCAAATGTTGATCTCTAAGTATATTATATATAGACACAAAAGAATGTTTAATAGGCGGCATTGTATATCCACAACAAACATTATAGAACTATTATAATATGAACCAAGGGCACTCTCAATAAAATATCCACACTGTCATTGGTTATTTGGGGTCCTGTGAAACCTCTGTTTGTGTTAGAGGGACACTAATTTGGTCATTAGAGTTGGAGTCAAGACCTATATTCATTATTTTATAATGTATAATAATGTTATAATGAAAGAACAATTGTAGGTAGAGGTAGGTCATCTGTTGGTAAAGGTCCACTTATAATTTAGCTAAAGGCTATCTATTATCTATCTATCTATCTATCTATCTATCTAATCTATCATCTATCATCTAGCTAAAGCAGTTGCACAATATTTAGAATTAACAACAGTGCCTTAAACATAGATGCATATTAAGATGACAGTTTTTACCTCAGGTTGGGGGAGAAATAAAAAATGCAAATGTTATGACCCCTAAAATAGCTGGCATCTAACTATTTGCTAATAAAAATATGAATCAGGAAACTGTCATTTTCCAACCTTTGCTCTGGAATTGAAGCGGATGCTTTGATGCTTTAATCTGTTGCTTTATGATTTATTCGAATACACAAGTTAACAAATACTTGAAAAAAAACAAATCATTTTACAGACTATTGTTTGCAGCAAGCCTCGCTAAACTGAACTATCAACTTGCTGAATTCAAATGTTTGTCTAGTAATTTTCTACCATCAAAACAGAGTGCAATATAACATTAAAAACAACACATTATGTATATACTTTTAAGAGAAACACAAAAAGCAATTTTAAAATTTAGACTTGAGGCATTCTTTTATGTTCTATGATTAAAAACTTCTGTGTTACACCAAAATAATAATGCTGAACATTTGCTGTTTATATGAGATATTATATGTTCACGCTTTTAAATCTACATACTGTATTGTCAAAAAACCTCTAGGGGATTTTT
This sequence comes from Pelobates fuscus, assembly GCF_036172605.1. Lineage (NCBI taxonomy): Eukaryota > Metazoa > Chordata > Amphibia > Anura > Pelobatidae > Pelobates > Pelobates fuscus. The sequence goes on from NC_086317.1 coordinate 360,858,241, forward strand.
TTATTCTTGAAATAGCTTTGTTCTTTTGGGGTTGCATGAAGAAGAGTATCTTCTGGTTGTCTTTTTTTTCTTGTATAATTAGTGATTACACATGAACCATCCGATATCAGGGACTGTCTCTTACATGTGTACACCGTGTTAACCCCATCATGACAAGAATTACCCAGGCAAGGCTTTTTATATTGTGAAAGTTCTGCCATGAACTGTCACAAAAGGCTGCCAGAATAAATCCCTTGAAACACAATTTCAAATGTTTCCATTATATACTTTGTTATGCTGCCTTTTGGTTTATTCTCTCCATACCTGTTACAATAGATGCAGCAATTCAGGCTGTGCATTTTTAATATTAGTTTAGCCATATGTAGGATCTGTACTCCTCCTAGTGTTAACTTTGGTAAATGCAGCCTTCTTCATACAAGCTTTATCTTTTTATGATTATAGCTTCAAGCCATGGAAGTGATTCATTCTTCATCACAGATTAAAAGGACTAGCATGTATTTAATTGTTGAATAGTTTATACCCAAGGGAAGTAATCTGCATTGTGGTATAGATTATAATACATAATAAAGGTGGATATATACAATTTTAATGGCAATATCATTCCAAGGACATTTCCTATGACATTCTGATACAAGGTGGTTATGTGAATATATTCCCATCAGTACTATTTCATAATTTAAATCAATAAGAGCAAGCAGTTAATAAAATACAAAATTTGAAAAATAAATGGTTACTCCAATTTATGAATTTAATATATACACGTGTGATTTTTATATTGCTTGTCCTTTGATATTGTGATTATTGTGTTATTGTCATTATAATGATAAGCTTTATATTATATCACGGTGTATTGCATCTTTAGAAAAAAATTGGAGTATTGAGTGTGACCACTGATAACCATTTAGTCTATCTGTCCATTATAAAATCTACAATTATTTGTATTGCTCCAACATATGCTACAGTACTTTTTAATAGGACTGAGGGTTAAATTCTTTGGTCGATACCAGAGGTCACCATCAAGATACTGAACTTAAGAGGATCAACCACTCAGACTATGAATCATGGCAGGAGCTTATAATTCGTCCTGAAGTCTTAGTTACTGTTTATGTTTTAGACCCGTCAGCCATCACACTGCAGGATCTGGATCTTTTTCTTCTGCCAGCATTGTTATTTGTTTTGAGTTTTTTCAATCAAAAGTTTTCTTTGTGGCTGTTTTTTTAATTGTGTGTTAGTTATTGCATGATTTCTATAATTGTAAAGTCAGGCAGAATATGTTTGAGCTGTATATTATTAATAAGAATAGCTAGTAACTATTGAAAGAGTTATACTTCTCAAGTAAATGTGAGCAAAAACACCAAACAGCACAACAAACTTAAAAAACTTCTTAAAGTTCTCAAGTGGCAGGCAGAGCATATGTTTCTTTCAATGCCTTCAAGACCTGTCAGCCTCAGCAATGCCAACAGTATGATCAGCACGTTAGCTTCTATATCCTGTAGACCAGCAAACAAAAGTTTTTAGGTGACAGTCTTACTTCAGCGTTGTAGAAATATTATCAGATTACACTGATGTGTAAAGGCTATTCAGGTCCTTAGGATGGAACAAAAGAATAAAGATCTTGCTCAGCACCATCTTAGGTATTACGAAGATTCTGGAATCTGTTTTGGAGAGCAATAGAGGGTTATACAAGCTATGGCATCTCAAATGGAAGATTCCGGAATCTGTTTTGGAGAGCAATAGAGGGTTATACAAGCTATGGCATCTCAAATGGAAGATTCCGGAATCTTTTTTGGAGTGCAATAGAGGGTTATACAAGCTATGGCATCTCAAATGCTTTGAGTTAATATCTGAACCAAATAAGCTTAAAAAGGAAAGGTTGCTGCTTGAGGCAGATATGCAGCTGCATGAGCCAGTTATTTCTGCAACTGTTAACAGCAGCGGTAGCACCACACAGCCGAGTGAAGCAGCTATATTTTAATAGGGATAATGTTTATTGGGACCCACCGAAATTCCCTCAAAAGAATGCTGCCACAGAAATGGTAATGGTTTACCTTGGTGAACCTTATTTACCTTTTTGCCCTCTGAGCTAATTGGATAACATGAGGAGTATGTCTCCTGCTCCTGTAGCCTAGAAGCTTATGTTCCCCTACCATCACGGAAATTGAATTTACAGAGTTTTTCATGACTAGCAGTATACTGAGTTCTCAGTGCTCACAACTTGGAACAGTACTCAAGGAGTATATGGTCATCCTCAAATTCAACCTGAAATAGCTGGTTTATTCTGCTCTTAAGATTGCCATAGAATAATCTGAAATGCTAACCTCTTAGCTTTCAGATAGGGTAGGGTGGTTCAGCTATCAGCAACAAGTAGATACTTTAAGTATAATGCTACCACATATTTGCTCTAACAGACACACATCAAGAGTATTTATTATTTTTTATTATTCTAAAATATCTTAGTGCCGGCTTTGCAGTACGTGTCAAGTTTTAGACTTCTTCTTATTGCTGGAGATCGAACATTCATAGTTGATTAGGCCATTAAAGTGATTTCCTTAGAACTAGTGGGGGTTTTCCTAGCCTCTAAGATCCACCAAAGCCAGGTGCAACAATTAAGGGAACTGCAACCAGCACATGTGTAATGCTCATTCTTATTTGCGAAAGTGACTCAATCTTCAATATGTTAGCTGTAGAATTAGAACTAAGATGATAAATTGAAGTTGTTTAGAGGACAGTTCACTGTCAGCTATCCTTCTGATATAATTCAGGTGTTACTAGGTGGTGTAACAGTATACTATCTGCTCTGTGGAGAGAGTAAGTATGTCACCAATTGCTTAAACTCCCACTCTTGCTTTGTCCCCCCAGTATGACTGCATTAATGATTTGACTTGCTTCTGGCAATATGCTGGGGTAATGGTGTTCCACACTGGGAAATGGATTCCAGTGACATGGGAATACAGAAATGGCATAACAAAGAGTGTCAAACTAAACAGGGAAAAGCTACCCTAAATAGCATTGAGGGTGTGGGACCTATTGTCCTCCCACTTGGCCCCCACCCCTGAGCAGTGGGTGGAGACCCTAAATAACAATAGGAGAAAGAGATGGGGGGCTTAGGAAGTGGCGGGGAGCACTGCTCCCTGACGCTTTTGTTTTTACTTTTTACAAGGAGTGAGCTGCACGCCGGTAGCTCCCTCCTTGTAATAAACTGAACGAACAAACGAACACTGATATTTGGTGTTTGTTTGTTCATCTGACATTTCTATTCATTCATTCGTCTTTCTGACTGGGCATGCGTGGGAATCTCACAGTGCTATCTACTGTGGGCACATGAGGTGTCCCACAGGGACTTCCTCTACCCACACAAAGAGGGTGGCGCCCTAAACCTAGGTCAGGGCAGAAAATAAAGTAAAATAAAGTAAAAAAACTAAGAAATAAGGGATGCTTAGGGGTATTTGGGTGACTAGAGGGTCAATTAGATGTAGTTGAGTACGGCCATGACAGTGCCGCTTTAACTAAGTGTAGAAATAGGTAAACCTCTGTTTTTAATCTTTCAAGATTCTTTTATTTTAGGAAGTTTTATGGAGGATTGGAGGAGGGCAGATGTGGTTCCTATATTCAAAAAGGGTTCAAAATCCTTGCCTGGGAATTATAGACCTGTGAGCTTAACTTTTGTGGCTGGAAAAGTATTTGAAAGGTTATTAAGGGATAGTATTCAAGAATTCCTTGAGAAGAACATGGTTATCAGCAAAAATCAGCATGGTTTTATGAAGCACAGGTCATGTCAAACTAACTTGATTAAATTCAAGAAAAAGTAAGTAGAAGTATAGATCAGGGTGTTGAAGTGAATGTGAACTATTTGGATTTTACCAAGGCATTTGATACAGTTCTACGCAATAGCTTAATGTTCAAACTCAAATAAATTGGTCTAGATGAAAATTCTTGTTCTTGGGTAGAACATTGGCTTTAAAAAAGGAGTACAAAGAGTTGTCATTAATGGTACATTTTCCAGCTGGGCTGAGGTGGCAAGTTGTGTCCCTCAGGGCTCTGTTCTGGGACCCCTTCTATTTAACATGTTTATAAATGATCTTGAAGACAGCATTGAAAGTCATGTTTCAGTGTTTGCAGATGACACAAAACTCTGTAAAGTACTACAATGTGAGCAAGATATTACTTTGCTGCAGAGGGATTTAGATAGACTGGGGGACTGGGCACTCCAATGGCAGATTAAATTTAATGTTGAAAAAAGCAAAGTTATGTACTTCGGCGTAAAGAATGCACAAGCAATGTATACCCTTAATGGAAGTGAATTAGGGATAACAACACACGAAAAGGACTTGGGAATAGTTATATACAACAAACTATGCAACAATGTGCAATGTTAATCAGCAGTGGCTGATTAAGTGTCAGGGACCAGGAACCAGACAGAGACAGAACTATATGCAAAAACACCTTTATTAATAAATAACAAATAAATAACCAAAAGCAAAGTCCAGCATTCAAGCAGGAGTCAGTCACCAGAGTGGGTAGTCAGACAAGCCAGGATCAGGAGCACGGAGAGCAGCGGAGTCAGGAACAAGACCGGAGTCAGGAACCAGGAACAAACAGGAAACACAGGAACAAGGAGACTTCTGGGGAACAGGAAACCACGCAAGGGCAAGGAGGTTCTGGGATTTGCTGCTTAAATAGGCAGAACTGATTAGCAGCAGGGTTGATTACTACTCTCAGGTTAGTAACCGTGGCAACATGCTGAAGGAGCTGATAGTAATTGCAGCTGAAAACTCAATCACTGAAACTGAAAGGGTTGCTGTTTAAAACAGCAAAGAAACCCTGACATTAAGGTATTGTCATGCGTGAAAAAGGGCATACATTCTTGGGACGAGAATATAATTTTGCCTCTTTATAAATCACTGGTTAGACCACATCTTTACTATGCTGTGCAATTTTGGGCACCTGTTCTAAAGAAGGATATTTTGGAACTAGAAAAAGTGCAGAGGCGGGCTACAAAATTAATACAAGGAATGGAACATATCAGCTATGAAGAAAGGTTAACAAATATAAACCTCTTTAGTTTAGAAAAATGTCGAGAGGGGATATAATATATAGCATTATACAAAAATATCCGGGCCAATACAAACCATTGTGTATAAATCTATTCACAAACCAGACTTTACATAGGAAACGAGGTCATGCGTTTAGACTGCACGAAAGAAGATTTCGTCCAAGGCAAAGAAAACTTTTTTTTACTGTAAGAACAATAAGGATGTGGAATTCTCTGCCTGAAGAAGTAGTTTTAGCAGAGTCCATACATATGTTCAAACAGCAACAAGATGCATACTTGCAAAAACAGAATATTCGAGGATATAATTTTTCAATGTAGGGTAATAGCTTCTTGATCCAAGGATTAATCTGTTTGCCATTCTGGGGTCAAGAAGGATTTTTTTTCCTAGTTTGTTGCAAAATTTAAAATGCTTCAAACCGTTTTTTTTTTTTTTGCCTTCTTTTGGATCAACAGCAAAAAACAAATATGAGGAAGGCTGAACTTGATGGTGGCAAGTCTCTTTTCCGCTATATAACTATGTAACTAATGGTTGTGACAATTTCTAACTACATAGAATGCAACTACCAAAATCATATGACATTTTAACAAAGCAACATATGCAGACATTTCCCAACACACAAAGAGTACTATAATTAAATAATATGCCAAAATTCATTCCACTTCTTAAATATAGAACATCCTTTTAAACATACTTCCATTTTGCTAAAAGTACATGTATATTTAATGAGAGATGCCTTCAGAATTTCAGTTGCACATTTTGGATTTTCAGTTTCTAATAACTATTTTACACTTATATGTCCACTTACGTATGCTACTAAAATGTAAGAGGGACTCTTAAAATACAGATTATCATAAATAATATATTTATGCTCTGCCAGAACCAGTATTAACACATTTTACACATTGATTCATTTCTATCACTTCATATTTTGCAGTGCTACATATGTATGTGTAAGAACCTTTTAAATAATAAAACATGTTCTCAAAAATGAGGATTGCAAAAATCAGAACCCTGAATATAGCAAAACTTTCCATTGTATACAGCAAAAATATGTGTGATACATTTTATTCAACTTACCATATATACTCGAGTATAAGCCGAGTTTTTCGGCACATTTTTTGTGCTGAAAAACCACAACTCGGCATATACTCAAGTCAGGGTCTGTATTATGGCAACTTACATTGCCATAATAGAGACCAGGACCACCGGGCTCATTACAAGCCCGGCAGTCCTGTTGGGGGCTGGCAGGAAGCGTTTACTTACCTTTCCTGCAGCTCCTGTCAGCTCACTTCACCTCCGTTCCCTTCCGCTCACTGTCAGCTCTGGTCTGCTCCCTTCACTTCCGCTCCATTCAGCTCACTGTCTAAATCTCGAGAGACCCGCGGCCGTCAGAGCGTTGCTGCGGGTTACCGTGGCAACGCTCCGCGCGGCACACAGACCGCGAGATTTAGACAGTGAGCTGAATGGAGCGGAAGTGAAGGGAGCAGACTGAAGCTGCAGGAAAGGTAAGTAACAGCTTTCTGCCAGCCCCCCTCCTGCACAGCCAATGCCACTGGACCACCAGAGAATGAGAGCCCCCTCCCTGACCAGGTAACAAGCAGGGAGGGGGGACAAAAAAATATAATTAAACAATTAAATAATAAAATAATATAAAAACATTATTAAAGTAATTATATAAAAATAAAAAAAATATAAAAATAAAAAAATATTAAAGTAATTATATTAAAATAAAAAATAATATTAAAATAAAAAAATATTAAAAATAATATGAATGCCCTCCCCCCACCCAGTTTACACACACACTACACAAACACACACACACTCTGCATCATATACACACAGCGTGTGTGTGTATATAATGCAGAGTGTGTGTTTGTATGAATGCAGTGTGTATATAATGCACACACTCTGCATTATATACACACACTCTGCATTATATACACACACTGCATTCACACAAACACACACATTCTGCATTAATTATATACACACACTACACACAAACACACTCTGCATTCATTATATACACACACTGTAAATAAATATTCAATTAATGTAATTTTATTGGGAACTAATTTTATTTAGAAATTTACCAGTAGCTGCTGTATTTTCCACCCTAGGCTTATAATCGAGTCAATAAGTTTTCCCAGTTTTTTGGGTAAAATTAGGGGCCTCAGCTTATATTTGGGTCGACTTATACTTGAGCATATATGGTAACTTTTTCAATAGTTGAAATTAGTTTTTGTATTATTATTATTTATTTTAAATAATTATTCTATCAATGAATAATTCCCATCTATCATCCAAGCAGTGGATAAACTTTTTTGTAAACACATGTAGGAGACTTTGAAGTATGCTCCCTTATTTAAACCGAGAGACTATACAGATCACGCTAATACTTTCTTTCTCTTATTAAGATTCCCCACTTATAGAGGCAGAGACAGGTCAAATCACGCACTGTATAACTGTATATAATAAAGTGACTGTTAAATGTAAGCAATAGAAGAAATGACTTATATCCCCTGTATGAGAAATATTCCCAACAGAGGTGGTCAGTATGATTGGTACCCACCCTCTTGGGTATCAATAAGTAGATAGGCTGATAAAAGGCGAGTGCAACAGGTAACACTTAACGAGGAAGTGAACACTTAATAGTGGAGGATAGGTGTATAAATGATCCAATTGGTAAACCAGCAGGCTTTATTTGTGCAGTCTAAAATGCATTACTTATAAATGATCCTATCCATTTAATATTAAAATAGTGGTAGTATTTCGGTCGGTCGCTTAGAGTCTCTCAATTGTCCAATGTAAATGAGTACATTGGTTTGAAAAAATAGATTCCCAAGTAACTTATGGTCTAATCAGAGCTAGAGATAATAGTCTAATTTCAAACCGCGGTATTCTATTTTTGTTTGTTTTGATTTGTGATTCTGAGTTCTGCCTCAAAAAAAGAGATGATTGATGGGGGGGAAATATGATTGATGCATAGGGAACAATCACCAAATGTTGATTTTATTAGTAGATCAAGTGAGAAGTGAAAAATAGAAGGAAGAAGGATGAGCAACAACAACAAAAAATCTTTGTTTGTATAATATATATACTGCTCAAAAAAATAAAGGGAACACAAAAATAACACATCCTAGATCTTAATAAATTAAATATTCTCGTTAAATACTTTGTTCTTTACATAGTTGAATGTGCTGACAACAAAATCACACAAAAATTAGGAAATCAAATTTTTCAACCCATGGAGGCCTGGATTTGGAGTCACACTCAAAATTAAAGTGGAAAAACACACTACAGGCTGATCCAACTTTGATGTAATGTCCTTAAAATAAGTCAAAATGAGGCTCAGAAGTGTGTGTGGCTTCCACGTGCCTGTATAACCTCCCTACAACGCCTGTGCATGCTCCTGATGAGGTGGTGGATGGTCTCCTGATGGATCTCCTCCCAGACCTGGACTAAAGCATCTGCCAACTCCTGGACAGTCTGTGGATGCAATGTGACATTGGTGGATGGAACAAGACATGATGTCCCAGATGTGCTCAATTGAATTCAGGTCTGAGGAATGGGCGGGCCAGTCCATAGCTTCAATGCCTTCGTCTTGCAGAAACTGCTGACACTCTCCAGCCACATGAGGTATAGCATTGTCTTGCATTAGGAGGAACTCAGGGCCAACCGCACCAGCATATGGTCTCACAAGGGGTCTGAGGATCTCATCTCGGTACCTAATGGCAGTCAGGCTACCTCTGGCAAGCACATGGAGGGCTGTGCGGCCCCCCAGAGAAATGCCACCCCACACCATTACTGACCCACTGCCAAACCGGTCATGCATGAGGATGTTGCAGGCAGCAGAACAATCTCCACGGCGTCTCCAGACTCTGTCACGTCTGTCACATGTGCTCAGTGTGAACCTGCTTTCATCTGTGAAGAGCACAAGGCGCCAGTGGCGAATTTGCCAATATTGGTGTTCTCTGGCAAATGCCAAACGTCCTGCATGGTGTTGGGCTATAAGCACAACCCCCACCTGTGGACATCCAGCCCTCATACCACCCTCATGTAGTCTGTTTCTGACCATTTTAGCAGACACATGCACATTTGTGGTCTGCTGGAGGTCATTTTGCAGGGCTCTGGCAGTGCTCCTCCTGTTTTGTTGCACAAAGGTGGAGGTAGCGGTCCTGCTGCTGGGTTGTTGCCCTCCTACGGCCTCCTCCACATCGCCTGATGTACTGGCCTGTCTCCTGGTAGTGCCTCCATACTCTGGACACTACGCTGACAGACACAGCAAACCTTCTTGCCACAGCTCGCATAGATGTGCCATCCTGGATGAGCTGCACTACCTGAGCCACTTGTGTGGGTTGTAGATTCCGTCTCATGCTACCACTAGAGCAGGGCTGTCCAACCTGCGGCCCTCCAGATGTTACTGAACTATGACTCCCATTATTCCCTGGCTATTTGTTTCGTTGAAAGAATCATGGGAGTTGTAGTTCAGCAACATCTGGGGGGGCCAGGTTGTACAGCCCTGCACTAGAGTGAAAGCACTCAAAAGTGACCAAAACATCAGCCAGGAAGCATAGGAACTGAGAAGTGGTCTGTGGTCACCACCTGAAGAACCACTCCTTTATTGGGGGTGTCTTGCTAATTGCCTATAATTTCCACCTGTTGTCTATCCCATTTGCACAACAGCATGTGAAATTGATTGTCACTCATTGTTGCTTCGTAAGTGGACAGTTTGATTTCACAGAAGTGTGATTGACTTGGAGTTACATTGTGTTGTTTAAGTGTTCCCTTTTTTTTATAGCAGTGTATTAAATACACATACCTCTAGATGCTATTTCTCACGGCCTTTAACACAGCACCCTGTCATCATTTCTGAGATGCTATTTTCTGCAGTATACTGGCACTCTCAAGCTTGTTTTGGAGTCCAGACACTGCAGTTTCGTTAAATATTGTTATCAGCTTTGTTAACAGCCTCAGTGCAGCTCACTGGGACTTAGCTATTTTTCCTTGAGCCCGGATACTGGTATATCGATACATTATTGACACTACTAATTTGTAACTGTTGTTCCCACAGTGGCATTTCACTCGGTTAACAGGCAGTGTAACTGCATCACTTGAGGATGTCTTACAACAGTCATTTGAATGAAGTGTAACTGTATCACTTGAGGATTTCTTACAACAGTTATTTGAACTAAAAAATTTTGTATACCCCCCTTTTAACTATTTACATTAAAAGTGAAGTTTTAATTATCTTTCCTCTTTTGTGATCTCCCCAAGCCCAACCTACCCTAAGGTCACCCCTCTATAGCAAGGCAACTACCACTCTGCAGGACACTATCTTTTATCCTGTCCCTTCTCCTGTCTCCCTTCCTTATTGTTTAGTGTATTAAATAAGTATACAATATAAATATAGATTTTTTTTACTGCTCCTCCTCTTTCTTCTCTCTTTTAATTACTTTTCTTCACCTGATCTATGAATCAAACAATACAAAAATTCTCCTTTCAGTGTACTGTCAAATATATATGTAATATTTATATTAGGTAGATATGTTGCAGCACACCGATTGTCCTATTTTCGCACCTTTTGATTCATATTGTTCGTTTTCCCCAAATGTTCTTTGTTAATAAAATGCAGCCGAGATGAACCACGATAAAATTCATCCATCCCAAAAAAAAATATTTTTTTAATATTTTTTTTTTGTCATTCATTTTTTATTGAGGCAACAGTATAACAAAACATTTCTTCAATGACACAGCGACTTTCACACACTGACAAAAACATGCATCAGGTGCAGTTTACAGATTATCATGTAGAGACAGCTGAGATACTTGCAGTAGCATATATGCTAATAGTCAATTGTATATAACAAGGACCTGGGGTGTTAATCGTAAGTGCAGAATGTGCTCTGGCAACAAATGTATGCAAATTAGGCCCTATGAGGGCAGTTTAACACCGTCCTCACCTCCGCCGGCAAGTGTGCGTGACTACAGTGCTTTTTTGTGTGGTATCTCTCAATGGGCACTTTCAATGTGTTGGGACTCTGGTCCAGTCAAGTCGTCAGTTTGTGCACCAAAAAATGTTATGTCAGGCATAAGAAGTGAGTCGACAGTTATTTTTCCCTAAATGCACATGTCTACTCATGTGTAAATTTTTGAAACAAATAAATAATTAATATGGAACTGGGCACGATAAGTCATCTATTTATATTAAACAATAACTAGGATTTGCACTAACTCTGAATTAAATCAAAATCCAAAAACTGAGGCAAAAAGTAATTATGTGGAAAAATACTCCACCTCAGCCAAGTCTCAATTTGACTATTTTTGCCTCAGTCTTACCATTTGAATTTGATTCTCAACATTTTGGAATTTCATGACCAACTGCAAGAAACCACTATGATCTATTTTTATCAACTATTAAATATTCTCAAAATATTGGTATTCATAATCTTCTCATTCCAAAGAAGTACACGTAAGAGAAGAAAACAAAAAGAGAGGAAGCAACAGCTTCTAGTGTAGCATGTCTAGTTCATATACAGATATACAGTTTGGTAGAAATTACTTAACCAGAGCCTAAAGAACCTGATTGGGTGTAATAACTTGAGTGCTAGTAAAGGGGGCACTACCCTTCTTGGGAAGCAGATAAATGTTGAAGCCCCAAAAAAACATTTAAGACTTTAAAACATGTATTAACAACAATATTAAAAACAAATTAAGGCAATAAAAACAGTAAGATTCTCAGAAAATAAGTCCACAGACTCTTCTCTGTCCAAAACGCATTTTGCCCACCTAATGGGCTTTTTCAATCAGCATATATCCACTTCCTTCCCCAAAGCTCTTTAAATTTCCAGTCTCCTTACTCATTGGATTATCTGTTTGATCCGCAGCCTAGCAGAAGCGGAGTTTGAGGGGGAGTAGCAAATCCCAGCTGTCCTGAATCGGTGCATCTCACTTCCAGATCCAGATGTGGATCACTGAAAAGGTCCAGGATCAGGAAGAACCAGAATCACCTATAATATCCCTGCAAGGTCTAGCATCTAAATATGCAGGTCCTATAAACCAATCTCCATCACACAAAAGAAAAAAATTATAATAAAGCAATAATCCACTGTGCCTATCAAGAAAGTGACTAAAAGAAACAATAAGGAATCCAACGTATGTTTCAGCACTTAGAATTGCGCCTTCATCTGGGGCTGAACAGAACCATGTTGTCACTAGCTCTATTCCATAGAAGGGGGTTATGTCTTGAGGGGTTTAGTCTCCTTTATTAGAATTCTTTCTAGTCTTGCGGTGGACTCTTAGATTATTTTGTACTTTTTAATGTTATTTCATATTATTTTATTTTTACTTGATTTCCGTTACCTCAAAACTTTCAAAATTCTGGGTACAGTTCCACTGGATCTTATGCTTAGTAACATTCTGCTGTACATACCTGCCTTTAAATAAAAAATGGAAAAAAAACCCTGTAAAACTTCACATGTGACAATATGTGATTTTTCGACTAGTGCACAGTAGAGAGATTAGGTTCAGCAGAGTCCCCCAAATTTTTTTTAGCTTGAGTAATTCGATACATGTGGAGTTTTGACTTGTCTAAATATCGCCAATGTAAAATATTCAGCAAAACCAAAAGATGCAGAAAAAAAAATCAAATCAACAGAGTGTTAAAATGGGACAATTAGTGTACTGCAAAATATAATATAAACATAATATAAATATTATTTTCCCACCATCTGGTTCACAGATCAAGTAAGAAACAAATAATCAATGGAGGGAAAATTAAGAGGAGCAGCCATTTTTTTTTATAGTTTTATATAAGATATTTATTAAGTATGTGATATATAAATATAGATTTTTTTTATTGCTCCACCTTTTTTCTATCTATTGAACACTTTTCAGTGGATCTACGAATACAACCAACATTTCTCCCATCAATATTCCCCTTCAATTTTCTCTTTTTTTGGCACCATGGATAGAACAATGATTTACGAATCAAATGAACATGCTCCATTGTGCAAGTCATTTGTTCAGTTATATGTCCATATGGTGCTTTGGAATTTGGGCAAATATGCAAATAATTGAACGCTACAAGCACTTATTTTGCATATTCACACAGTGCTTTACATTTTTTTTTGGTTAAAAATTACACAAAGTTGAGTTTTCTGACAATGGCCTAGATTTTAGACACCTTTGGGTATGTTATCAAAATTAGTATTTTGGAATAAACCTTTAACATATATATTTTTTTAAATTTTAATATTTTGATATTTTTATATATTGATATAAACTTGTATATAGTATACAGTGAGGGACAAAAGTATTTGATCCCCTCTGATTTTGAATGTTTGCCCACTAACAAAGATATGACTTAGAACTTTGTGGCAAAACCCTTGTTGGCAATCACAGAGGTCAGACATTTCTTGTAGTTGGCCGCCAGGTTTGCATACATCTCAGAAGGGATTTTGTCCCACTCCTCTTTGCAGATGCTTTTCAAGTCATTAAGGTTTCGAGGCTGATGTTTTGGCCACTCCAGGACCCTTATATGCATCTTCATGAGCAACTCCTTTGTTGCCTTGGCTGTGTGTTTTGGGTCATTGTCATGCTGGAATACCCATCAACGACCCATTTTCAATGCCCTGGCTGAGGAAAGGAGATTCTCACCCAAAATTTGATGGTACATGGCCCGTCCATTGTTCCTTTTTTGCAGTGCAGTTGTCCTTGTCCTCTTAGCAGAAAAACACCCCTAAAGCATAATGTTTCCACCACCATGTTTGACGGTGGGCATAGTGTTCTTGGGGTCATAGGCAGTTTTCCGATTTGAGTTAATGCCAAAGAGTTTGATTTTGGTCTCTTATGACCACAACACTTTCACCCAGTCCTCCTCTGAATCATTCAGATGTTCATTGGCAAACTTCAGACGGGCCTGTACATGTGCTTTCTTGAGCAGGGGGACCTTGCGGGTGCTGCAGGATTTCAGTCCTTCACGGCGTAGTGTGTTACCAATAGTTTTCTTGGTGACTATGGTCCCTGCTGCCTTAAGATAATTAACAAGATCCTCCCGTGTAGTTCTGGTCTGATTCCTCACCATTCTCATAATCATTAAAAGTCCACAAGGTGAGATCTTGCATGGAGCATCAGACCGAGGGAGACTGACAGTTATTTTGTGTTTCTTCTATTTGCAAGTAATCACACCAACTGTTGTCACCTTCTCACCAAGCTGCTTGTTGATGGTCTTGTAGCCCATTACAGCCCTCTGTAGGTCTACAATCTTTTCCCTGACATCCTTGGACAGCTCTTTGGTCTTGGCCATGGTGGAAAGTTTGGAATCTGATTAATTGCTTATGTGAATAGGTGTCTTTTATACAGGTAACGAGATGAGATTAGGAGCACTCCTTTTAAGAGAGTGCTCCTAATCTCAGCTTGTTACCTGTATAAATGACACCTGTAAAACAAAAATCTTGCTGATTGATATGGGGATTAAATACTTATTCCACTCATTGACATGCAAATCATTTATAACGTTTTTGACATGCGTTTTTCTGGACTTTTTTGTTGTTATTCTCTCACTGTTAAAATACACCTACCATTAAAATTATAGACTGATAATTTCTGTCAGTAGAAAAATGTTCAAAATCAGCAAATGTTCAAAAATATTCTAAAAGTATACTGAAAAATATTAAATAAATATAAAAATGTAGTAAAAATATAAAATTTAGGCCATTGTTAAAAAAAGGCTCCCTCCACAGAAGAAACAGACATTATTTGATAGATAAGAACACACAAATCGATTGGAGAAATAATTTAGATATACTGACTTTTTATGGACATATCATATATCATGGAAATGATGCCTTACAATGTCTAATTTAGATAAATGTTCTTAACTAAAAAAAGTATACACATTTTATATTTTCATCAGTAATGATTTACTAATTAGCATGTTGGCATGGCAGCACATTAGTTTTACATAGTTGCAGTTGATTGAGATACAACATTGCTTTATGTAACTGACTGGTGCCTTGAGGCTATTGCAACATCATCCTGAATGGAGGCTCATTGTATCACTTTCAACTTTTCAGGATTGGATAAAAGAATCTACACAGATCTCATAAAAGTCTTAAACAACTTAACATCCAATATTTAAAATATAGGGAAGAAAAGCAGAGAATTATTTGCAATTTGCATTATTTGCCTTTTAAAGGTAATCAAGAATTGCTTTAAAACACACACACACACACACACACACACACAATATTATAGCAAACATGTTATGAAATGCAACATATAAGTAATAGAAATTCTAAACATGTAATACACTTGTCCAGAATAAACAGTCAGTCCTAGACTTACAGGATAGACATACAGAAGACACAATGGTAAAAAAAAAATAAAAAATAACACACACATTAATATGTTAAATGTGAATTTATTATGCTGACTTGTAATTTATAATTGGATATTAGGCTATGCCAACTCTAAAAAATGATATGACATGCTGATAAAGAAGACATATTAGTGGAGGCAAAGAACATACCAGAAGGTCTGATAAAGGTCCCAATAATATTTGCCTTGTTTTCACGTTCTGTACAATAGTCCTCCCAATATGGTTACATCTGCAGAAGTGGATGTAAAATGTGTAATATACTGAATATAAGTGGCATCATGGGCAGCCACATTATTACAGAGTATTGCCTGCATATTTGCATATATAGTAAAAAATTATAAACAATGTGTGAAGTAGAAGGAAATTCATAAACAGCTCAATTTACCAGTCTGTTAATCACTTAACACACAAAAAAATGTTTCACATCTGTTAACAACAGATAAACCAACACTGTTTCAAAATGCCTTCACAGGCTTCCTTATTAATGTTGTAGATAGACCAAACAAGCATAATGACTACAGCCCTGATAATGACTTCATTAAAATGTAGTTGTTATTGGGGCTAGAGTTCTGCTCGAGCCTAAATGTTGTCTGAATTTGAATAGAACCATAAAATAAAAAAAATACCTTATATAGCTTTGATTTTTAGTTATATCTGGCTGAGCTGTAGTTTAATGACAGCTCGAGGATTACCTTTCGACTACTCTTACTTTTAAAATGCAACCTTAAAATCCAAGTATGTCGAACGTAGCACTGTCCAAGGATGGCTTCAATTTTCTCATATTCTGTTCTTTGTATTCTTAATAAAATCTTGAAAGACAATCTGACTGAACGCAAAAAGTATGTAGATACAAGTTGACTTGAAATTGAACAGCTTGAAATTGAACAGCTTCAAAATGAACAGCGCACATAAATGCAGATACAATTGTGAAAAGGAGAAGGACAATTAAGCAGGTCCTACTTCCAGAATGTTAAGGTTTACTATTGTTTCTCTTTTTTTGTGTGCAACCTGCAGCAAAGTTGATTTTAATAGTTTGTACTAATAAATATCATGATCTTAAATGAGCTAACAGTTTTATCCAGAATAAATTTCTGTTAGCAAAGTGAAGGGTACATTTTTATCATAAGAGGTAAGCTTGTCTTGTGTAACTGAATAGCATTTGTCCTGTAGATATAAATGGGAGAACTGCTAATTAGTTGCTTGCATTAAATGTAAGAGCAAAGGTGTTTTTGTTGTTGTTGTTTTTTAAATGACTTATGAGGCCTGTGAGACACCAGACTCTTCATGCTCAGATCTCAAATACCCAGGAACAGACCCAAAACATGCATTTTTTGTTTGTCTTTATTTTGTAAATCCTATGTGTAGAGAGATCAGTCATGTCTAGAGAAACCAGATTCTTCTTATGGAATCTTGTCATACAAGATATCTGGTGTACTATAACTTAACCTTCCTACTAATGTTTTAATGTTTTAAGTGAGCCTCTCAGTGCAAATTCATAGTATGTGTAGATTCATTCCCTGATGCGAAAAAGGAAAACATAAGTTGAAAAAAATGTGTGCAGCCTGCGATATGTTATAATTCTTCATATTGAGGTGAAATCTTTAATCGTGTTTTCATCTCACCAACTGGTGTGCATAGTTTTTGGTTGTTTAACATATTGTAAATCAACTTATCTTTATTGATCTTAAAGGGACACTATAGGCACCCAGACCACTTCAGCTCAATGAAGTGGTCTGGGTGCCAGATCCCTCAGGTTTTAACCCTTCAGATGTAAACACAGCAGTTTCAAAGAAACTGCTATGTTTACATAGCAGGGTTAATCTAACCTCTAGTGGCTGTCTTCCTGACAGCCGCCAGAGGCACATCTGCTATGCTCGATGCAAATTTTGCATTCCATCGAGCAGAGCGTTCATAGGAAAGCATAGAGAAATGCTTTCCTATGGACTGTTTGAATGCACACGGCACTTGCCGTGCATGCGCATTCCGCTCCACTCGGGAGCTGACGTCGGCGGGGGAGGAGAGCGCTGGATTAAGGTAAGCTGCAGAAGGAGTTTTAGCCCCTTCAGCGCCATGGGAGGGGGTCCCTGAGGGTGAGGGTTCCCCAAGGTTTATATAGTGTCAGGAAAACCGCTTTGTTTTCCTGACACTATAGTGATCCTTTAATATTTTTTTAAGGATAAATTGTTATAGGGGTATAAAGAAGACTACCATACAATATGCTTACATTATAGTTTCAAATACTGCATTAGTTAGAATTGTATACAGTACACAGATGGAAGAGTATCAATTCAAAAAGATATAAATATGAAATACTTCTTCACAAGAAGTACCCTGCAGGATATACAAAAGGGTAATCTTCCCTATTTTAACATTGGCATTCTAACTAACATTTTCTGAGCACTGTGAATTGCTACCATATTGGGTTCTGCCTGTTCCAATTAAGATATATTATGTTGAACAGTTGCATTAACCTTCTTCTTTCTACAAACCTAAAATATAATGAATAGCTAGCTGTGAAGAGATTTCAGCACTTTAGAATTGTTCTGATACACATGAATGGAATAGGTCAAATAAAATTCTACAATTTTCAGATCATGAAATGAGTGCTTGGTTATATATTGGAATTAAAGATTTTATTTCTCATTGAGTAAAACATAATCATTAATGTTATCATAAGCACAATAAATTTAGTTTGTTAAAAGAAATATTTTACAATATGCAGAAGTACAACAGGTTATAAATATATCTATATATAATATAATATAAATACATAGTGCAAGATATTTGTTTGAGCACACATGCTTGAATTTCCCATGATCTGTGGTTGCCTTGCTTATTGTAACAGAGTTTTGATCTTTATCATGCTCATAACAAGCTCAAAGTTTAACTGGTATTGCTATCATTGCATACATCATAGGTATACTGTTTTATCAGGATTGTCGCTAATGGGATACTTGTTCATTTTCCTGTAAAATAATGATCTGAAACTTGACTTTTGGTTAACACAAATTGCACCGACACCAGTTTTCCAAAGGTTTGTCGTGACTAGTCTCAACGTGCACTTCTATATAGTGAGAGATATTACATATTTAAAACAAGCTATATTTAAGCAATGATACATTAAATGACACATCCCTAGTACAAAATTTGGGATTTATTCACATTTTCAAGGTTATTCATTAAACTGAGTCTATTGGGAATTCAAAGTGAATTTAAAGTATCTTCCAAATTCAAGGTCAAAGTAGTCAAACTTGCTAGTCAGCTATGCTTCCAGTCAACTTCTTTTGTGTTCAATGGGAAATTTACTGTGAATTCACTTTAAGTTTCTTACACTTTAGTGAATAACCCTGTTTATATTTTCCTAGCCCGATGGAACACAATAGTGTCTTACCTTGTATTCATCTAATGTCAATTGGCAATTAATTTATTTGAAGAGAGAGTGTCACCAAACTCAGTTGCCTACTAGAGCTCAATAACACTTACAGGTGTGAACGGTGGATGTGACTAAGTTTTTCAATATCTGCATGGATGCATGCAAATAACAGAACCTTTCAATTTACCCTACATAAAACAAAAATTGCACAGTACATGCATGCAGAGTATGAAAATTGCTTGTTTACAGACTGAAGATCATAGCTTCAACTACCCTTGAAATTAGAAGATAAACATACATATACACAAAAATCAAATAATCCTGCCCTTATTGTACTTCTCTGTTACTTACCCGATGCTGTCAGAAGAAAACACAATAGCCAAAACCCAGATAGCACTCCCAGGACTTGCACATTAAAATAATACTTATTGCTCAAAAGTAAAAAAAAATATTGTTTCAGTTTGATCTTACAAAGCTTCATCAGTATTTCTGAGTAATAAAAGTTTTGTTTTATTTTAACTTGTTAGTGCTATCTGAAATTTAGCATATATATATATATATATATATATATATATATATATATATATATACACACACTTGTAGTCAGGAGACATAAGCTGTAATAATGAATACAATAATATATAATTAGAAGTAAGCACCAGTCGGTTGTGGTGTGCCAGAACCGACGTATGAGGTAGGCCTGTAACAAAAAAGGGCCCACGAATTGCATAAAAAGGGGAGACGTGGGAGGGATGAACCCAGTGGTAACAGTCCTGTCATGGAGGGGGCCTGAGTTTTTATAGCCGGGTAACCCCTCCAACAATTACTGACTACACCTTTATATATATATATCATTGCATACTGCCATACTCTGGAATTTTGTCATCTTGCCTACTAGACTTATACAGCTAATCCAATCTACACTATATATATATATATATGTATATATATATATATATATATATATATATATATATATATATATATATATATATATACTATATAGAAGTGCACGTTGAGACTAGTATATATATATATATATATATATATATATATATATATATATATCTATATATCGTGTAGATTGGATTAGCTGTATAAGTCCAGTAGGCAAGATGACAAAATTCCAGAGTATGGCAGTATGCAATGATACCTTTTTTATTGGACTAACATAATATTTCAAAGACAAGCTTTTCGAGAGTTTTCTTCTCTTCCTCAGGTCTGAAGAAATACTGATCAATCTGATAGAGTTTAACACTTAAAACAACTGATGTTAGAGAAGGGGAGGCGGGGGAGGGGGAGCAGGGGTGTCATAAATATCAGAAGATGTGCCTGAAAGTGAAAGGTGCAGGTTGGCTGAGAATAGCCAGAAAAGTAAATAAACAGAGGAGAGTCAATAAACTAGTTAAAAAGAAAAAAACAAAACAAAACACAAACAAGAAAACAGCAGAGCAGAGCATGCAAGTATATAGATGCATATATGTATGGATATAAATGATCCAATAAATGTGAAGCGAGAATATTGAAAAATAATTATATAAGACATTAAGATGTGTGTTTATATAAAGTTTTGGTAGTGTGTGAGAAAGCCAGAATATACATTAAGTCCTTCATTTTTGGTGTTGAAATGTGTGATAATTTTCATCTTAAATGTCTTTTGTTCATGAGAGTCTTTGAAATACCCTATAAGTACTTTAATCCTGAGATTTTGGATGGAGTGACCAGTCTGGGTAAAGTGATGACCAACAGGGGTACAATATCCATTTTCCTTGTGGTTAATGATTGAGTTTCTGTGTAGATTTCTGATGTACATCACATTCACAGATATGATTCCTTAATGGTGTAAGATTTGTTATTGTGTCTGGCTGTGTTATTGCCACATATATGTTGACACAGTATTGCATCGTGCAGTGCCATTCTGTGGTCAATTTGGTGCAGACTCTGTCTCAGGTTAAAACAAAAAACAACAAATACAGGGTGCGCTGGATAAAATAAACGAAAACGATAACACAAAAAGGAAAGTCTCTATAGGTACAGTGTAGACCTTGAGTAAATGTTCTTCTGTTCTCGCTTTGGAATCGCAGTGGTTGGATATGAAACACAAAAGCAGAGAAGGGGGGGACCAATAGTGCAAAACCGTATGGTAGAGAGGATCACGAACAACACAGACGTAGAGAAATGCCAACTTACAATTTTTAGAGCTAAGCCCAGCTCTAGGTAAAACAGCTTACAGTGGTATTTGATACTCCCCACATGTAGGATATAACTGGGCAATTGGAGTCTCCACACGATTCTTTAAAACTTCTGAGACAGACGTCAGCATATAAAATATATAAAAGAAAAAAATCCAATGGTGCAATAACTTAGGTAGTACTGCAACAACAGACAACACAGAGGTCCTAAGAGTGCCAACTTACAATTTAGAGAGCTATAACCAGCTCTGAGTAAAACAGCATACAGTGGTATTTAAACTCCCCACGTGTAGGATATTCCTCTAGTGATGCTTGTAGTGCCGGTCTTATGAAAAATAAAATCACAAGAGAGGGCCCATAGTGTTTTCCATATGTAAAAATGACAAAGTGATAAAAAGAAACGTACTTACAGTGTTCAGAGCAGCCACACTGCTCTATGAACCAAGCGTAGGTGGAATAATCCCCACCAGGGATTTCTTTTGCAGTACTGGATCTTGTTAAAAATGATGATAAAAAGATCAGCCAGGATAAAACAGCAGCATATAAAGTAAATGAACTAACCCAAAGTAAAAGGTAGTAACAAAATACTTTAATATAAAACAGAGTAAAAATACACAACGCGTTTCGCCAAACAGTAGGCTTTTTCAAGTGTAGAGTAAATAATCCTGGCTATTCACATTATATAGGCAGCTAATTTGCAATGAATTTCAAAGATTGGCGCCAAAATGGCATCATTACCATGTGACTGCAGTCACATGACTTTCAGTTATACATATGATAGGTGGACATATTAAAATAGTGAAAAAAAAATCGTTTTTATATTTTAATAGTATAGGGTAGTACTAAACCCACATATGACCTGAGGGGTATAAAAAGAAATAGACTTTTATGTGAGGGAGGGAAGAAATTAGGTTGTGAAATGAAAGGTTAAAGGTCGCGAGGGCGTGGCCGTTTTTAAACCAAAAAGGTGGGCGGGGTCGGCATAATGCTGTGTGTATTCGCTGGGAATGCAGGGAAATGTAGTCCTGGTCACATGACATTGGTTTACACATATAATAGGTGGACAAGTTAAAACAGTAAAAAATAATCGTTTTTATATTTTAATAGTATAGGGTAGTACTAAGCCCCCATATGACCTGAGGGGTATAAAAAGAAATAGGCTTTTATGTGAGGGAGGGAAGAAATTAGGTTGTGAAATGAAAGGTTAAAGGTCGCGAGGGCGTGGCCCTGGGACCATCTTAGTAGAGTGGAGTGTAAATAGAAGGCGGCCATATTGTTGAAGGGCAAAAGGGGTGAAATGTAAGGGTGGGTACTATATTTAAAGGGCAAAGGGGTGGAATGTAATTATGGTTGGAGGAGAACATACAGAATATTAAAACATATTAAAAAACAGTGACAATATAATACAATTTTATGTGCAAATATAAAAAAAAAAAAGTTAAAAGAAGAGGAAAATAAAGTTGCAGATTGTATATGGATAAATATTGCTAATAAAGGTTACAATGTATTTTGCTACTATTAAAAGAATAATCCTAATAACCATATTAATTAAAAGTGAATATAAATTATTATGAAACAATACAAAGAATTACAAAAAATTCAAAAGGTCAAATTCTGCATTTAAGCCATCTGGGGTTAGTGTCTTAAGATTAAAAACCCATTCCATTTCGGCTTTTCCCAGAATATTTCTTATATCACCGCCTCGCCATGGAATATTGCATATTTGAATAGGGGTGAATTTAAGAACGTTGGGTTTTTTTTGGTGGTGTGTCAGAAAATGCTTGGACACTGTGTGATTTTCAAATCCATTTTTGATGTTTCGACAGTGTTCTGATATCCTAATTTTTAGGCACCTTGACGTCATGCCTACATATTGGAGGCCACAAGGGCACTCCAGTAGGTATATAAAATTTTTCGTACAACACGTAATGAACTGTTTGATATTATAACTTTTGTTGGTAATATTGGATTTAAATGTTGTGGTTTTATTTGGGACTGACGTTTGGGTAGTTTTACAAACAATACATTTTCTGCATTTAAAAAAACCTTTGATGTTAGACAAGGTGGATAATTTTTTTGATGGTTTGGTCTTTGTAAAATTTTTTGTTAAAAGCGTTTTAAAATTAGGGGCACCTCTAAAAATGATATTAGGTTTTTCAGGGATAATTTTATTGAGAACAGGGTCTTCAGATAAAATGTGCCAATGTTTGTGGATAGTTTTCCTTATGTCTTTGTTCTTGTTATTATAGTCAAAAATGATGGGTAGGGAAGGGGTAGTGGTGGAGTTTTTATTTTTGTATTTTAGCAGACTACTCCTTTCACCAGACTTGATTTTAGTGATAATGGTTTCAAGTTTTTCTTCTGAATAATGTTTGTCTAAAAATTTGTTTTTTAAAATGTTGCTTTGTTCGTTAAAATCTTCGTTAAGTGTGCAGTTTCTTTTGAGTCTTAGAAACTGGCTTTTTGGAGCGCTATCTAGCCAGGGAGTGTAATGACAACTGTTTTGATCGATGACTGTGTTTGTACACACTTTTTAAAAAAAAGTTTTCGTGTTTAATTTACCATCTTTAATAAAAATGTTTAGATCTAAAAATCTGATTTCTTCTTTACTAAATTCTGTGGTTAAAACAATGCCTTTGTCATTATTGCTTAAGTGATTTAAAAAGAGTTTTAAGGCGTTTTCAGTACCTTTCCAGATAAAAAATAAATCATTGATGTAACGGAAATATGAGACCAGGTTTGCCCTCCAATCATGGTTACCCCAGACTGCTTCAGTTTCCCAGTCTGCCATGAATAGATTAGCGTAGCTGGGGGCAAACCTGGTCCCCATAGCCGTGCCTCTTTTTTGAATATAAAAAGAATCTAAAAACCAAAAAAAATTGTTTTTTAAAATGATATTAATACCTTCTATGATGAAGTCAATTTGGGGTTGTGGTATTCTCTTTTTGGCTTCAAGTATTGTTGTGACTGCTTTGCAACCTTTGTCGTGGGGGATAATTGTATAGAGTGATGTAACGTCGCAAGTCACTAAAATGTAGTCATTGTGCCATGTAAAATCTTTAAAAAAGAGGAGAAGGGACATAGTATCTTTGAGGTAGGATTTCATATTTTTTACAGATGGTTGGAGTAAAATGTCAATGTATTCCGATAGGTTTGATAAAATAGAGTTGATGCCAGAAACAATGGGGCGGCCTGGGGGGTTGGTTTCATTTTTGTGGATTTTTGGAAGAAAATAAATTACTGGGATTTTAGGGTGTGATTTATTGAGGTAGTTAAATTCTTTTTTGTTTAAAATGTTGGAGTTACTCCCTTTCAGTAAGTAATTATATAAAGTGGCTTGGATTTGAGGGCTGGGGTCTGTTTTTAGCTTCTCATATACATTAGTGTCGTTTAGTTGTTTGTGGGCCTCTTCTATATACATTTCTTTTGAGAGGATTACAAGGCCGCCTCCCTTGTCCGCTGGTTTAATAACGATATTTTCGTCTAATTGTAATTCTTTAAGTGCTTTTAGTTCTTGGGGGTTTAAGTTAAGTTTGTCTGACTTAAACAAAAAAGAATTTAACTACCTCAATAAATCACACCCTAAAATCCCAGTAATTTATTTTCTTCCAAAAATCCACAAAAATGAAACCAACCCCCCAGGCCGCCCCATTGTTTCTGGCATCAACTCTATTTTATCAAACCTATCGGAATACATTGACATTTTACTCCAACCATCTGTAAAAAATATGAAATCCTACCTCAAAGATACTATGTCCCTTCTCCTCTTTTTTAAAGATTTTACATGGCACAATGACTACATTTTAGTGACTTGCGACGTTACATCACTCTATACAATTATCCACCATGACAAAGGTTGCAAAGCAGTCACAACAATACTTGAAGCCGAAAAGAGAATACCACAACCCCAAATTGACTTCATCATAGAAGGTATTAATATCATTTTAAAAAACAATTTTTTTGGGTTTTTAGATTCTTTTTATATTCAAAAAAGAGGCACGGCTATGGGGACCAGGTTTGCCCCTAGCTACGCTAATCTATTCATGGCAGACTGGGAAACTGAAGCAGTCTGGGGTAACCATGATTGGAGGGCAAACCTGGTCTCATATTTCCGTTACATCGATGATTTATTTTTTATCTGGAAAGGTACTGAAAACGCCTTAAAACTCTTTTTAAATCACTTAAGCAATAATGACAAAGGCATTGTTTTAACCACAGAATTTAGTAAAGAAGAAATCAGCTTTTTAGATCTAAACATTTTTATTAAAGATGGTAAATTAAACACGAAAACTTTTTTTAAAAAAGTGTGTACAAACACAGTCATCGATCAAAACAGTTGTCATTACACTCCCTGGCTAGATAGCGCTCCAAAAAGCCAGTTTCTAAGACTCAAAAGAAACTGCACACTTAACGAAGATTTTAACGAACAAAGCAACATTTTAAAAAACAAATTTTTAGACAAACATTATTCAGAAGAAAATCTTGAAACCATTATCACTAAAATCAAGTCTGGTGAAAGGAGTAGTCTGCTAAAATACAAAAATAAAAACTCCACCACTACCCCTTCCCTACCCATCATTTTTGACTATAATAACAAGAACAAAGACATAAGGAAAACTATCCACAAACATTGGCACATTTTATCTGAAGACCCTGTTCTCAATAAAATTATCCCTGAAAAACCTAATATCATTTTTAGAGGTGCCCCTAATTTTAAAACGCTTTTAACAAAAAATTTTACAAAGACCAAACCATCAAAAAAATTATCCACCTTGTCTAACATCAAAGGTTTTTTTAAATGCAGAAAATGTATTGTTTGTAAAACTACCCAAACGTCAGTCCCAAATAAAACCACAACATTTAAATCCAATATTACCAACAAAAGTTATAATATCAAACAGTTCATTACGTGTTGTACGAAAAATTTTATATACCTACTGGAGTGCCCTTGTGGCCTCCAATATGTAGGCATGACGTCAAGGTGCCTAAAAATTAGGATATCAGAACACTGTCGAAACATCAAAAATGGATTTGAAAATCACACAGTGTCCAAGCATTTTCTGACACACCACCAAAAAAACCCCAACGTTCTTAAATTCACCCCTATTCAAATATGCAATATTCCATGGCGAGGCGGTGATATAAGAAATATTCTGGGAAAAGCCGAAATGGAATGGGTTTTTAATCTTAAGACACTAACCCCAGATGGCTTAAATGAGAATTTGACCTTTTGAATTTTTTGTAATTCTTTGTATTGTTTCATAATAATTTATATTCACTTTTAATTAATATGGTTATTAGGATTATTCTTTTAATAGTAGCAAAATACATTGTAACCTTTATTAGCAATATTTATCCATATACAATCTGCAACTTTATTTTCCTCTTCTTTTAACTTTTTTTTTTTTATATTTGCACATAAAATTGTATTATATTGTCACTGTTTTTTAATATGTTTTAGTATTCTGTATGTTCTCCTCCAACCATAATTACATTCCACAACTTTGCCCTTTAAATATAGTACCCACCCTTACATTTCACCCCTTTTGCCCTTCAACAATATGGCCGCCTTCTATTTACACTCCACTCTACTAAGATGGTCCCAGGGCCACGCCCTCGCGACCTTTAACCTTTCATTTCACAACCTAATTTCTTCCCTCCCTCACATAAAAGCCTATTTCTTTTTATACCCCTCAGGTCATATGGGGGCTTAGTACTACCCTATACTATTAAAATATAAAAACGATTATTTTTTACTGTTTTAACTTGTCCACCTATTATATGTGTAAACCAATGGCATGTGACCAGGACTACATTTCCCTGCATTCCCAGCGAATACACACAGCATTATGCCGACCCCGCCCACCTTTTTGGTTTAAAAATGGCCACGCCCTCGCGACCTTTAACCTTTCATTTCACAACCTAATTTCTTCCCTCCCTCACATAAAAGTCTATTTTTTTTTATACCCCTCAGGTCATATGTGGGTTTAGTACTACCCTATACTATTAAAATATAAAAACAATTTTTTTTCACTATTTTAATATGTCCACCTATCATATGTATAACTGAAAGTCATGTGACTGCAGTCACATGGTAATGATGCCATTTTGGCGCCAATCTTTGAAATTCATTGCAAATTAGCTGCCTATATAATGTGAATAGCCAGGATTATTTACTCTACACTTGAAAAAGCCTACTGTTTGGCGAAACGCGTTGTGTATTTTTACTCTGTTTTATATTAAAGTATTTTGTTACTACCTTTTACTTTGGGTTAGTTCATTTACTTTATATGCTGCTGTTTTATCCTGGCTGATCTTTTTATCATCATTTTTAACAAGATCCAGTACTGCAAAAGAAATCCCTGGTGGGGATTATTCCACCTACGCTTGGTTCATAGAGCAGTGTGGCTGCTCTGAACACTGTAAGTACGTTTCTTTTTATCACTTTGTCATTTTTACATATGGAAAACACTATGGGCCCTCTCTTGTGATTTTATTTTTCATAAGACCGGCACTACAAGCATCACTAGAGGAATATCCTACACGTGGGGAGTTTAAATACCACTGTATGCTGTTTTACTCAGAGCTGGTTATAGCTCTCTAAATTGTAAGTTGGCACTCTTAGGACCTCTGTGTTGTCTGTTGTTGCAGTACTACCTAAGTTATTGCACCATTGGATTTTTTTCTTTTATATATTTTATATGCTGACGTCTGTCTCAGAAGTTTTAAAGAATCGTGTGGAGACTCCAATTGCCCAGTTATATCCTACATGTGGGGAGTATCAAATACCACTGTAAGCTGTTTTACCTAGAGCTGGGCTTAGCTCTAAAAATTGTAAGTTGGCATTTCTCTACGTCTGTGTTGTTCGTGATCCTCTCTACCATACGGTTTTGCACTATTGGTCCCCCCCTTCTCTGCTTTTGTGTTTCATATCCAACCACTGCGATTCCAAAGCGAGAACAGAAGAACATTTACTCAAGGTCTACACTGTACCTATAGAGACTTTCCTTTTTGTGTTATCGTTTTCGTTTATTTTATCCAGCGCACCCTGTATTTGTTGTTTTTTGTTTTCTCCATTTCCTGAAGGGTTTGAGGGTAGCCCTTCCTTTCAGGTGTGCAGCTTTTTTTCCCTCTTGTGATCAGTACTGTAGCGCTGTTCCCCTCCCACCTTTTCTCACTTCTGTCTCAGGTTAGGTGGTTGTTTGAATGCTAGTATAGGGGATTCAGGAAATATTCCTTTGAGTGGGGGGTCCTCTGAAATATAAACACGAGTAGCTTGGCACTCACCCTTTAGTCCATAATTTCCAAATACAGTGCCTTGGTGCAATCACACGTTGAGATTGTACCAAATTAGAAAAAGGGCGCACTCACAGGTCTTACCATAAATTCAATGGCGTTTATTGGAACATAAAATCCCAAAATTAACTGATCAGCATTTCGACCCATTTGGGAGGGGACTATTATGTTAGTCTAATAAAAAAGTATCATTGCATACTGCAATACTCTAGTATTTTGGCATTGTGTATATATATATAAAAAGAGTCCAAAAGATACTACACTATAGAATAATATATATTATTCTATAGTGTAGTATCTTTTGGACTCTTTTTATCCAACAGACAGAGAATCTTAATGTAAACATTTTGTTAAAACTTTGACTATACAAACATTCACCCCTGAATGGATATATACTAATTGTTTACTGCAAGCTTAAGATGTGTCAAAGCAATATAAAAACACATATCTCATTTTAAAATAATAGAGACTGATTTCCTTTAATGTGGAGTAAGTTTAACCTTCATTTAATCTTCAAACACAAATCAAAACAAAAAACAGCCCAGAGGCATGCAAGTTTTTAACGATTAGGTAAAAGAATAAAAGTATAATAATAGATCTATTCTAACAACCGTAACAATGTTGGCAGGAAACTTTCCATATATTAAGCGAGCTATTTTCCATGCGGTTGGCAAATTAAGCTTGCGTAATTTATAATACTTTAAAAAGCATTTTCCTTATAAATTATAAATGTTACATTTTATAAGTGCAATAAACTACTCCTCTGGTGGTCAATACAAATGTTATGCTCACCCAGAGCATTGTTGTACACAAGGCTGGGTACGCATAATGTTTATCTTACTGACTACCCTAGTCAAAGTTTATTGCTTTCATATTCTGTGTACATATGTATATATAATGTAAATGTGTTTGTGCTGGAAATTCTTTCCACAATTTGCATTCTAGTTAGAAAAATTATATTACAGATAAATAAATAATGCTTGAACATCAAATGAGTCTTGTTACAGTTAAGGGTAATCATAAGGAGTGAAGTAGAGATAGAATGCACTACAAAAATTGCTCTAGAAAAGCAATAGTAACAAATGTATAAACACTTTTGTATTGCACTTTTAGTGAATGTTAACCGGGATATGTAAATGCATTTATTATGGCAACATATAATTTATCCCTTTAGATAAAGTTAAGGCATTTTCTATTTTATTATGGCTCTTTCAAAGTTTACTTTAAAGGTCAGCTCCAACTTGGTTTGATTAATTTTGATATGCTGCCATCAATCATGTTACATGCTGTTTACGTTCGTATAGTGAACACTGCTTTATTTATGATAAAGATCCTTCTAGACTAAAATATAGCAAAACTGTGATCATATATATATTTGTGTTCTGCTTTTTTTTAGTTTGTACAGATGTAAAAGATCACACAGTCAATGGCTATTGTGGCCTCCATTTTTGAGAAACTGAAGGGTCATGCAGAGTTGGACAACCCGGGTTTAGAAATATTCAAAGTTGGATTATATTCAGATCTTCATGAGTAAAAGAAAACTGATTATCAGTGGTAAAATACATGACAAGAAAGCAGGGGGCGGAGCCTGACCGCCATGCTGAGCAGTCGCATCAACCCAGAGCTCCCAATTAAAAACGGACTTTCATTAATGTTGTAAATTGCAGAGCTGTCCAGGAATTCTACTCAATAACTGCCTCAGCGCTTCAGTGGGAGCACAAAACAAGGAACCATAGATGCTATAGACTCGGTTGTGGTGGGTGGACTGCTTGGTGGCCTTGGCGGTGACGTGGGCGTGAGAGAGGAGGCTGATATCTCTGCCCATTGCTCCCTCAAACCAGAGCCTGCAACAACCGCCGGCCACCTGCCCCACCCCCATGGCCCAGCTGCCGGTGAGGGATATCCTGGCACAAGTGCTGTACTCACCTCTGATATCGGAGACTGCTGTGCATCTGACAGAGCAACCACCCTAGATGCCAGCACAAAATAGATGCCAAACAACCTCAAGATGAATCCTTGACATCACATCCACTAGTGCCATGCTGCATAGACCAAATGGGCCAAGCTCTACAAGCGGATGCATCACCCCCCACCTCCGGTATAAACCACTCCAGTGTCCTCGATGGCAGGTGGTGCACACACCAAAAGTGGAGTTGACCAAGGAAAGATGGCCGCCGACAGCCCTACATGCCAAGAGAAATGGCGAAGCAAACACAGACACTGAGATCCCATTTACCGTACCACTTCTGCCTTCTGCAGGGCAAAACGCAAATTCAGAGCACCTCACCAGATGACCGCACACATGCAAAGCACAGACCCACAAGAGCCTGCACATACCGGCATCAGAAATCCCTGAGGAGCATTTCCCAACCCTCAGCTTCAACATTGCATACCAGGCGATCAGGGTCCCACTGCCGCGTTCTCTGGCTGGGGGCCTTGAGGGGAAGAACCCCGGTGCCTGTCCCACATCATTGGAGGGGACACTATGCCATCACCTGCCGAGTCGCTGACTATGGCACCTGGCTTAACTGCAGCAATGAAAAATGCACATTGGCTATGTTGGAGGCCTGGGCCCAGCGGAGTGACCACCAGCAAATAGCTGGGACTTGGTTTGACTGTAGGACTCTCATGGTGAACGTGGGGGTAGGTTGAATCACATAAAACAACCTGTATGCATATGGGATATTACATTATGCAAGTTTCATTTTACCTTTTGATCTATCCCTGTGCACCCTATAATGTGTCATAACATTTGCTTAATTCTCTATATAGAGAGCTTCACTCTAACTATAGCAGTACTGGAGTCACGTTACTTGAGCACTGTTATAATTCTGTTACAGCATTTGTATTCTCAGTTTTTACGATAGCACTACTTATTCATGCCTTATGCTTTTACACAGCAAGGTGTATTATCTCAATATTTCCTGAGTGCCAGTATGCATTTAACACCTGGTTTAGCTATAAAGCAAGTTCTTAATCTCTGTCAGCCAAATAAATCTGTCTTCTGTGACTTGGTTTGCAAATAAAAAAAAGAGGTCACTATTCTCTACTGAATATTGAACAATGTTATGTTATACCTTGAATTTCATTGCATTCATGCTTATATACCCTGTACCAAACAAGAACTCAATAAAATTCAGAAAATATACTTTTAAAAAAAAATACAAAAACTATTCTCTGCTAGCAATTCAACCAACCCAATGCGCAGTTCAACATCTTCCTTATTAATTAATATTGTACGGAATACTTGCAGCCAAAATAAAAAAAGCAATAGCTGTGTTTCCTTAATTCAAATGCTGAACATTTGTAAAATATGTACAACCCTTACAAAAAAAACAAAGAAACTAGTTTAAAAAAAAAAAATACATGACAAGACAGGATGATGTCAACACTGAGTTTTGGACAAGTCAGGTTTATATAGCAGATTATAAAGAAAACTGACTACAGACATAACATCTAATAGAGATATTTAGATACATGTGGACAAATTCAAGGCAAATCAGGCCTTCTAGCTATATGATATGCCTGTTTTTGGACATATACAATTAGGTAGCAAAAATAATACAGTTATATTAATTAATATATACTAATTCTTTAGCATTCATCCAGCCACAGCTGTAATTTTCATTTCAATTGCCGATAAATCATAAAGAATTTGCATTGGGGAATACCTTATTACCGTATATACTCGAGTATAAGCCGACCCGAATATAAGCCGAGGCCCCTAATTTTACCCCAAAAAACTGGGAAAACTTATTGACTCGAGTATAAGACTAGGGTGGAAAATGCAGCAGCTACTGGTAAATTTCTAAATAAAATTAGATCCTAAAAAAATTATATTAATTTAATATTTATTTACAGTGTGTGTATATAATGAATGCAGTGTGTGTGTGTATGAATGCAGTGTGTATATGAATGCTGTGTGTGTATGCAGTGTGTATATAATGAATGGAGTGCAGTGCGTGTATATGAGTGCAGTGTGTGTATGAGTGCAGTGTGTGTATAATGAATGCAGTGCAGTGTGTGTGCAGTGTGTATATAATGAATGCAGTGCAGTGTGTGTATATGAGTGCAGTGTGTGTATATGAGTGCAGTGTGTGAGTGCAGTGTGTATATAATGAATGCTGTGTGTATGAATGCAGTGTGTATATAATGAATGGAGTGCCGTGTGTGTATATGAGTGCAGTGTGTATATGAGTGCAGTGTGTGTGTATCAGTGCAGTGTGTATGCAGTGTGTATATAATGAATGCAGTGTGTGTATGAGTGCAGTGTGAATGCAGTGTGTGTATGTGTGTATGTATGAATGCAGTGTGTATGCAGTGTGTGTATATAATGAATGCAGTGCAGTGTGTGTGTATGAGTGCAGTGTGAATGCAGTGCAGTGTGTGTGTATGAGTGCAGTGTGAATGCAGTGTGTGTATGTGTGTATGTATGAATGCAGTGTGTATGCAGTGTGTGTATATAATGAATGCAGTGCAGTGTGTGTATGAGTGTGTGTATGAATGCAGTGTGTGTATATAATGAATGCAGTGCAGTGTGTGTATGAGTGTGTGTGAGTGCAGTGTGTGTGTGTGTGAGTGCAGAGCATTGGTGGGGGTGGGCATTTTATTAATTATTATTATTTTATTATTATTGTGATATATATTTTTTTTTATGTTATTATTTTTTGTATTATTATTTTTTTTTTTTATTATTATTATTTTTTTTATTTGTTTTTTCGTCCCCCCTCCCTGCTTGTTAGCTGGCCAGGGAGGGGGGCTCTCACTCCCTGGTGGTCCAGTGGATGGGCTGTAGGAGGGGGGCTGTCAGGAAGCTGTAACTTACCTTCACCGCAGCTCCTGTCAGCTCCCTTCTCTCTCCTCCGTCTGTGCAGCTCCCAGGTCAGCTCCCTCTGCAACTCTCGCGGCCGCGCGGAGCGTTGCCACGGTAACCCGTGGCAACGCTCTGACCCCGCGGCTCTCGCGAGAGTTGCAGAGGGAGCTGACCTGGGAGCTGCACAGACGGAGGAGAGAGAAGGGAGCTGACAGGAGCTGCGGTGAAGGTAAGTTACAGCTTCCTGACAGCCCCCGGTCCATGTCTGTATTATGGCAATGAAAATTGCCATAATACAGACAACTGACTCGAGTATAAGACGAGTGAGTGTTTTTCAGCACAAATTTTGTGCTGAAAAACTCGTCTTATACTCGAGTATATACGGTAAGTTAATAAACATATATAATTTAGGCATTCTGCATTTAAAAGTTCTACTTTCAAATTTACATTCATTCTAATACTGGCAAACACAGACTTCATGATGTCGAGGTATTAGTTTTATAAAATGTCAACCTTACTGTGAATTCCAGTATGTTGAATGTAGATTTGAACCATTTATTTACTGATGATCAAAATAAGCCAATAATTGTTGGTAAGTCCGAGAATCGAGATAAATTATTGTCATTTAATGTTTATTATTCATCTCATTCACTGTGATGCCCACTTTCAGGAGCTTTGCATTACTTGACAAAAGCAGTAGTTCTGACATTGCTCACTCCCACTGCTTTTCTATATCCAGCCAAATCCTGGTGATGACAAAAAAAATACACATAATTGATTTTGCCAGTTCATGCGCAGAATAATCATTCATCAAAGTTGAATTATGACTGTGCAACAACCAAATTTCCCACTACTAGCAAGACTCTATCTGCAGGGGCACTGTTATGTTGTTTCTCCTGGGTATATATTTTATGGCTTGTCATACATACATTCATTAACGCCCGCCCTTAAAATACACCTAGGTCTAACAATAAACACTAATGCATTTATTTATATTTATCACAATGAATTCAAAGTATAATATTAGCTTCAATGTATATACACCACACCTTGTTTATTAATATTAAACCATGGTGCATTAATCCTACACACAGCTATACGCTCACAGTATTATAGTGGCACTGTCACACATTATATATTTGGAGGTGTTGTTTCGATCTCACTATTAAAGTTGTCTAAGGGCTAACAGTGAAATGACACGAAATATTTTTCAGGACATCACTCAGGGCTCACCAGCAATCCCCATGTCTATCTGCATTGCCCTTTTATGATTTGTGATCCAGTAATGTACCATATTTCTGATTCATCACAATTTCCTTTTTCGTGAGTAACCTTGCTTGCTTAACTCATTTGAGAAGAGGCGGGGCGAAACGCGTCACGTGACCACGTGATCGGTATACGCAGAAGTGATTCTGATTTATCCACCGGCGAGAGACACCATCTCCATATGGTGTGGGGAGCTTGCGGTGGACTCTGTGTTTTTAATGTTACTGATTGGAGCCTTTTTATATGTATCAATAAATCTTGCATCTGACACTGTGGTCACTGGAGCATTTTCTCGGATTTCCCATGTACCCTCCTGGACAAGATAGCCAGGAGTGGGGCTTATACCACTCTCTATTTGTGAGTCATTTTCTTAAAGAGGCAGTTGTTTTTATTTATTTATATGAATAACTTTATTGCACTAGGAGTGCTTTCTCTGCTCCCCCCTCCCTTTTTGTCTCCCTTACTATAGTACCCAGCTGTACCTACTGGCAGGTTATAAGTATACACTTGTCAGTGATGTTTGCACATAAGGTGCTTATTTGGGATTTTATATTATCACTGTACATTTGTACATTTTTGAGTCACTTTATAACATTTGAGATGTCTCAGCACATATTTATTGCGCACGGACACTTTTCTCTTCTTAACTATATTTATTACCAATTGTAGCGGTATCCCTAGTAGTAGAAGGGTTTCACTGCCAGAGACGTCCATTTCCCAAGAGTGAGAGGTGCTGTAGTGATCCCAGAGTCATTCGTGAGAGAAGCAGGAACAGCTCTTACAAGAGCTAGTGGTTGTGATATAGCAGTTTCTCTATAATAAGAGACAGAACTCAGTATTGAGGGTGAAGAAATCTGAAGGTTTAATGGTACAGGTTGGCTTTATATACCATTCCTCAGGCCAGAGGAGCACCCCCTTAACCTGATGGAGCACCGAATTACCAACTGTACAGACCAATAAGAACAATGTACCAATGTCCGACACTCCCACATACAGCACGCAATCCCTCCCCTCTGCCTGTAATATAATTAAGGTAGATAATGTACTAACTTAATTATCCCCAGGAAGAAAAAACACATTTTTACACAAAGTATAGAAAACACCCCAAAACACAACATATCCCCATAAAACTCCCCTGATAGCCCTGATCTAGGTGAACAACATATCAAAAAAATCACCCAGATCAGAGCAGGGGTTCTGGAAATTCTCTTTTGACCGACCGCACACATGGTTTCATGCCCAAAACAGTCCGGTCTATTTAAAACAGTCAAAATACCATTCGAATTACCGAACAGAATGGTGAATGGTCATAGTTAAAGTGTGTCTCTTGTTCGTGGGCTTCTATTCACCAAATGCCATTCGACTTCTGATTGAATAGTCAAAGTTCTCTGGAAGGTAACTGTTCAGCGGTTTTTGTGCCGTTGTGTGTCCGATTTGAGTTCCATGAACTCGACGACAAAACATAGCTGAACATATTCGACTTAATAAGATGGCGGCCGCCACGTGTTCGACTATACGAATGGCGACTACTTTGACTACTTCGACACTTCGTTTGTATCCGAAGTGCCATTTTGCAGAAAGTGAATAGAAGAGGTTTTAGGTGAACAAATAGAAGAACCAGAAAGTGAATGGAAGGGGCTTTAGGTGAACAAACAGACGAACCAGAAAGGGAATGGAAGGGGTTTAGGTGAACAAACAGACGAACTAGAGGATAGATTTTTAACCCAGAGACAGAGGATCTGTCACACCAATGTATCTAAAAAAAGACTTTGTCCTATTCCATTTGACAAAGCTAAAATAGAACAGCAAGTTCATTCATTGAGAACATGGAATGGGAGGCCTGGCAAAGGGGTTGTGGGCAGCAGCCTGAAATCTTTCTTCTGAAAATTAAAATTGTGGGAGGTTTGTTGAGGTTTTTGAATGTCTGTTTGCACAATTCTACAGCTGTAAGGCAATGGCCAGGAATTGTTGAATACCTCTGCTAACTTGACATACTGTAAGCTTGTTCGTGTGTTAGAGGCCTGTATTCTATATTACAAGAAAATTATTTTAATTGTATATTTCAACAGATACTCCAGTCATTCAGTAATTATTTGTCTACATGTTGTCACATGTATATTTCAATAAAAAGTGATCACCCCATTAATGAATTTGCATTTATCATTTTGCAACATTTTCTACACATACATATTTTAAAGTTGAAAAATAAAAGTAGGATAGTGATGGCTCTCATGCAGGGGTCATAACATTGACCGGTGAATCAGTGCCAAAAAGCCCTAAAATTACTCTGACTAGAGAAAGTCCCTAAATAGAGAGTAATACAAAACAAAGATGGGAGGTCACTACCTTTAATAATCCTAAAGGGAAACAAATGGGAATAGGACAGGTAGCCAAGAGGTAGGAGTGTGCCAACAAAAAAGTACATAAAATCTCAGATGCTTCCTACAAATAAAGAGGCTATCTGACAATATACTAACTGGAGGTAGAGACTCCCCTCAAACAAATCTCTTAGAGAAGTTGGTATTTTTTAAATCAATATTACTATTTCTTGTGATTGCTATTTTATGTTTAAGCATTTATTATTCACACTATTTCTATTATTGTATAACTTCTTAAGGACCAATGACATGCCTGAAACTCCTTTACATTCATTGGTATTTGTCCCCTTATTGTTAAAACAATTCAACTCATACCCACATACTTGTAACGAATCATGGCATATACCCAAGATTAAATGGACTTTAACATTTACTTTATGTTCCTTTGAAACATAAAACTAAAGAAACATTTTAGAAAGTACAAATTGAAAACTGACTTACAACAGTGCTATCATTTGCTCGAAAATAGGCCATAATATTGTAAATGACAAACTTTTCAGAAGGAAATATACAGTAGTTAGTGCCATTAAAATAATTTGGTAACTTTATAAGTGCACTGTCAATCATACATTGCTCACAAATAGTTTGGCAATAGTTATGTACCCATTACTGCTGCCCATCATTTTCAAACAATGGAAGTCTTCCTAAAAGTTAGATTTTTCATTTTACTAAGGGAAAATTGTACTGTGACAAAAACTGCAAACCTATACACTTAGACAGTTTTTGTTTTTCACTAAATGTGCACATACATCCCAAATTTATACAACACATAATATAAAATATCTATCCTTTCTAAAAGGACTTTTTTTCACATTAAAGGTTTCTCTTGACAGATGTAAACTTATTCAAAGTTATTATAAACATTATGTAGCAATGAGCAGATTTTCAAAGATGAATAAATCACATTAAAAAAATTAAATACAGTCAATTAAAATTGTGTCATGGCAGTTTTGTAATTTTTTTCATATTGAAGGACAGGCTCATTTTAATAATTTTCCATATATATATATGTACAAAAAGAGGGTAATCTGGCACTCTACCTTAGGTATGCTCGAACTCATAAGTCCACGGTGCTGCACAGCATGTAACATAACAAAAAATAAATGAAGAGAGAGCACTCAATGGATTTTCTAAAGTATATTCATGAGGAAATAAACGATCAACGTTTCGACTCAGAAGGTCTTTATCAAGATCTTGATAAAGACCTTCTGAGTCAAAACGTTGATCGTTTACGATCCTCACAAATATACTTTAGAAAATCCATTGAGTGCTCTCTCCTCATTTATTTTCTGTTATATCACAGATGTAAACTCATTCAAAGCTATTATAAATGATCAACGTTTCGACCCAGAAGGTCTTTAGCAAGATTTTGATAAATGGAAATCAAAAAATCTTTCAAATTGTTAAAATAAAATCCGAAGTCTCTAGGTGTACCTAAATATTAACTTAAGTACCAATAAATCAAGTGTTCTAAATAATTGGGGCTTAATAATAAAATTGACTTTGTAAGGGATCAGCAGCTTTACACACTGTGTGGGTACTCCCCCCAAAAGAACACAAACCAAATAGAACATACAGAAAACAAACTCAGTGTTTAGGTGATATACCTCACCACAGAACACAAACATAATTAAGTGAAGTGCACAAAAATATAATAACTTACCTTTTACAATTATGGGGTGCTTGAACAATATGTGAAAAAAGGTATAATAAATGAATACTTATATAGTGATAGGTAATACACTCACACTTTTTAGAGCCTTTTAGCGAACAGGCTCTAAACGTGCAGGACCCTGTGCCTTGAAGGTGGCAACACCACCTTTTTCAAGGCAGAACTCAGAATGTTTCCCCACAATGGATGTACATAGCAAGTGGACAAAAAAGGGAAGCAAGACAGAATTGATGCAGTATGACTTAGTTGTACAGAGCAAGTATAAAAAGACCAAAAGATGCCAGCTAGTGATGTTGCGAACATAAAATTTTCCGTTCGCGAATGGCGAACGCGAACTTCCGCAAATGTTCGCGAACGGGCGAACCGGGCGAACCGCCATAGACTTTAATAGGCAGGCGAATTTTAAAACCCACAGGGACTCTTTCTGACCACAATAGTGATGGAAAAGTTGTTTCGAGGGGACTAACACCTGGACTGTGGCATGCCGGAGGGGGATCCATGGCAAAACTCACACAGAAAATTACATAGTTGATGCAGAGTCTGGTTTGAATGCATAAAGGGCATAAATCACCTAACATTCCTAAATTGTTTGGAATAACGTGCTTTAAAACATCAGGTATGATGTTGTATCGATCAGGTAGTGTAAGGGTTACGCCCGCTTCACAGTGACAGACCAAACTCCCCGTTTAACGCACCGCAAACAACCACAAACAGTCCATTTGCACAACCGCAAACTCCCCATTTGCACAAGGTTGGATACCAAGCTAGCCATGTCCCGTTCCTTGTCCTCACTGATGTCATTGAAGGTCTCTTCCTCCACCCAGCCACGTACAACACCATGGGTCCCCGAAAGGTGACAACAAGCCCCCTGTATTTTTTTTAAATGTACACTACTGTTACACCAGATATGAGTTGCACTGGTGTGACACTGTGCCCTGGCAAGGCCCTAAAACGCACACGTGTGAAGGAAACTGACTGCTATTATTTCACAGTCAAAAAAGTTTTTTTTTTTTTTTTTAAATGCAAGCTATTGTGACACCAGATATGAGTGGTGGCACTGGGCAAGTGGGCACACTATACACTGTGAGCCTGACACACACGCTGGCAGGCAGGCAGGCAGGCAACTGCAATTAGATTACACAGGAAAAAAAAAGACTGATGTTCTAGCCCTAAAAAGGGCTTTTTGGCATGCTGTCCTTACAGCAGAGATCAAATGAGTCCTTCAGGACTGTGGTGGACACTGAATACACTATTTCGATTTCCCTATTAAATCAGCAGCAGCTACACTGTCCCTCCTCTTACTAAGAATGCAGCTTCCGGGGGGGGGGGGGGGAGGCTAGCTGTCATGGAGGAAAGATGCACTTCATGTGAGCTCCCTCAATATCTCACTTTAAGCAGCTATCAACAAGCGAATTTCACCCAGGAAGGGGATGACCCAGCAATGTTGCTCCTGCCTGACCAACCAGACATGCTTAATAGCGGTCAGCAACTCAACAGAGTCTTACTTACCTCCGCGTGGCAAGTGTGGCCTGGTGCTCACCAGGCGGGAGAGGCGGCCGATATCCCGATCCTGGGATGCCAAGGAGCAGCTACTTCCCGGCAGGAGCTCTGTTACCCCCCCTCGGTCCACCCCTGAGAGGCTGTCTGGAGCTAATGGATGCACAGAGCACAGCCACCCAGGCTGACATACTCATCTGCGACCCTCCCAATATGGCGACAGCCGCGTGTCCTCCTGGTACCACCAAAGCATGGCAGGATATTGAGTCTAAGCTGGACAGACTCTTTAATACATTTTGGAAGCAAATAACAAGCAGGAAGCCCCAACAAGCTCCACCACAGCCCCAACAAGCTCCACCACAGCTAAGCGAAGCAGTCCCCATTAAAATCCACCAACCCAAAAGGCGTCGAAGACACCACCGGAGGCACAAACAGAAATGCAGAGGCTGCCCCACGTCAAGCACTCGCCTCCACCTTAAGCCACCACAATCCCGCACCGGACGTGAAGCACCACAGGGACAGATCCGACCACCCAACAAAACAAGCTTCCACCACCTTCTGCCGCGAACCCGGCACTCAGCCAGAGACTTGCCTTTGTTGTTCCAGGTATCAGGTACTCCCAAGGTCTGCACCTGGCGCCCAGAAGGGATCGGATGAGCACAAGCAGTAAATAGCAGCCTGCCAAGCATGTCCCACTATAGCCGCTCCTCCACACCATGCCTTTGATCACATGAACTGCTCTCTGCACATTAACTAATCGTAAAGTAGCAAGCGTTTAAACATGTCATTTTTTCACCTCCTAAAGAGTTTATTGTCGTAGTTCCTTACATGCCTTTACCTTAACCGTTCATGTATTATGTTATTCACTAGTCTCATCTCATGGGGTGACTCACACTTGATTTATAACTAGTGGTGGAGCTGCTGATATAAATACACAGTTGATAACGTGCAAACTACACCCTAAACATGACAGCCATCTTTCACAACAATGTACTGCTATATACTCATACCCTCAGTGCAACTAGCCATGATATACGCACGTTCAGTCTAGCATGCTCAAATATAACACACTTCTGTCTAAAAAAAAAAAGAATTAAAAAAAAAGAATGCAGCTTCAGAATTAATCTAAATTGTATGCTGTCTAGGAGGTGGGAGGGTATGGGAGGGAGGGTCTGCTGCTGATTGGCTGGAATGTGTCTGCTGACTGTGAGGTACAGGGTCAAAGTTTACTCAATGATGATGAATAGGGGAGGACCGAACATCGCATATGTTCACCGTCCGTGGCGAATGCGAACAAGCTATGTTCGCCAGGAACTATTCGCCCGCGAACTGTTCGGGACATCACTAATGCCAGCTCATCTTTTTTAAGCTCATTATAGACTGACTCCAAGTTTGTGATTGAATTACTATGAGGTTGTAATGCCCTCTTTAATCCAGGTATGGATTTAGAACAGGAAGCAGTTGCTAACGTTTTCTGAAATAAAATGCTTTCTTAAAAAACATAAAGAAATAAAAAAAAAAAGTTTAAAATACAATCCAATGTAGAAACAACTACTCCTGTGCCTTGAGATGTGTTTTGTTTTATTTATTTTATTGTTTTTGTTCATTGTTTTCTTTTTTCTTTGTGTTCTTTTAAGTGAATGTTTGTGTGTGCATGTGTTTGTGTATATCTGCGTGTGTACCTGTGTCATGGGTGTGTCAATGAATGTGTATATGCCTACTTTCAAGCAGATGGATACTGTTCACAATTACACCATTCGCTGCTGAACAAATAATAGATTCCCAGCTGCTAGCAATTCGTTGTGGGAGTTTCAGGACAGTTTAGGATCTACATTTTGGTCATCAGCCATGCTCTATACAGTGGCCCAAAAATTCTCCTACCTCTCTTTGTTATATCTGCCATTGATGACAGTATAACATTTACTTGGTTGCTCCTTTCAAATCCAGTTTACCAACCAGGTTAAAATTATGTGATTGGTACCCAAAAAGTAAAACGTTCTGCGGAAATCTTTTTTTTTTTTTATTGTACATTTGTAAACCACTAAAATATATTTTAAGCAAGTGTATGCATTACTTCTAAATGAGCAGGTTATATAGCTTCCCAAGTCTAGCGTATAAAATTAACACGATCAGAAGGAAGAATACTTGTTAGAGAGGTATACATTTTGATTTGTTGTATCCTATCATAAAATTGTGCCTTTCTTAACTGCTCATAATTATTCTATAGATCATGTAGTTATCCATGCACTGATAATTGGCACAAAATAACCTTGTACACCAGATATAATAGACTCAATATTAAATTGCTGTTCTCAGCATAAACAGACGAACAACAATTTCCATTGCTTATGGGCAAACAAAACAAAATGCTGTGCAAGGCACCATGAGGCAAAAAGAATGATGCATCATTTGAAACAATAATGAAATCCAAGCTTAACTATAAAAATACTATCCTTACTGCAAGTTAACATCCTGTCAGTGTTAATTTTTTTTTTTTTAACTGAAATGTACACTGAGAGAAAAACACAAAGAGTATTCAACTGTAATCATTTTAAGACTAAAGCATTATTGGGCACATTATATATAAGCTATTAGTTTGTTGCTACTTATTTTTTATATTTAAATGATATTCAACTTCATCCTTGCACGGATTTTACATAAACTTTCGATCTTTTTATCTTTATTATTATATTTTAAAGCAATCATTTTTTATGTGCAGTATTTTAACTGAGAGTGAAAAATTGGTTGAATAATAATAATGTAAGCCTCATACGTCTTCACATATCTTGTAATATCTTGACCATAAATAATAAAAAAATATCAGCAGTAACGTTCATTCATTGAACACAGGATTTGGTGTAGGATTTACCAAGATCAGTCTTGATAAAAGTCTAGTTTAGATACAGAAATGTTGACCTGTACATGGTCCTTAACTATACAATAAAGAAGCATTTTGACAATCCTTTACCAAGTTCTCTGAGTACACTCTTCAATGGAATGTGTATAGGGGTAAGGGTAGACAACCTTTGGCAATCCAGATGTTTGCATGTTAGCGGTTCCTAATGTTCTTCTTTCTCTGCATTAACTTTGGAAAAGCATAGTGGATTGGCAGTACTGGTACATACACAACTACACACACTAAACAAACACTACTACACACATTCACACAGTTAAACACACACTGTACACACACAACAACCCACACCCACTGCTGTACACACTCATACACACATTGCTACCAACACTATATTCATACACACATTGCTCCCTTACTCTACACAACATACAGTACAAACTGCATACACTATGCAACATCAATCCAAAGTTCTATGGGGTCTATTCTCTAAACTGAGAATTATGGAACGTTGAAAAAAGAATTACAGATTTTATGTACAAACAACCTAACTGAAAAAAAAAATCTATTTTTAGCATTTTTTTTCTGGTTTGCTTTTTTTTTTTTTTTTTTTTTTTTTACCTAAAATGCAATCAATTTCTCCTCTATTCTTAGGTTAGTGAATAAACTTCTATTTTCTGAAAGGCTTCTGCACTCTAAGCACCTGCTATAAACTAGTGATTCTTTGTCCAGCCTGGAGGTCACTAAGTTCATGGACTCTGTTTGCTCTGCTAATCATGCCTATGTCCTTGCCACTTGCTTTATTTCATTAACTGGCTATATCCATCTGCTTTTCTGTCTGTATAGGATTTGTGCAGCTCCATGATACCAGTAATACTGTTCCTATAATGAACAAGCTTTTTTAATCTGCTAAAGCCTTCGTGTCAGGTTGCAATGATTTGTGTACTGGAGTAATTGTTATGATCTATGTTAGGTAGAGAAGAAACACTTTATATTGGCTGTCTTGATGTAACTATTGACACAGAGTACTGTAACACAGCTTGAGTTACAGGAAAGTACATGTTACATCATTGGAAGGTACCGAGTTAAAGCAGCATGATGTTAAGTAAATGTTTATGTTCCATTGTAATATGTTATAGGGTTTCTGGTTTAACCCATTAAGAACACATGACATGTGTGACATGTCATGATTCCCTTTTATTCCAGAAGTTTGTTCCTTAAGGGGTTAAACCGATTTAAATCCTGGGACTAACCATGCTAACACACAATTTGTTGATAAAATGTCTGTTTTACTGTCTAAAAATATGACTTCAAAATCTCCATTTCCGCTGTGCCCCTTTATTTAATATTATATATTTACTAACATATATAAAATATGTAGGTAGCATAATATTATAAAACTTTTATTTGGTATGTGAAAGATCTGTTTATGTGACATCCATGGGCAAAAAGCCTTCTGCTTCAAATTTT
Source organism: Pelobates fuscus (assembly GCF_036172605.1). Classification (NCBI taxonomy): domain Eukaryota; kingdom Metazoa; phylum Chordata; class Amphibia; order Anura; family Pelobatidae; genus Pelobates; species Pelobates fuscus. The sequence goes on from NC_086317.1 coordinate 360,902,487, forward strand.
ATTTCAGTCCAAAATATTTCCCAACACTAATGTAATTGCAATGTCACTCAATATGCTTGATGATATATCAGTTCTAAGTTTGCAAAATTAAGTGAAATATTTGCAATCCAATGTCTGACTATAACAGAACATCAAACCAAATCACATTCATTTAAACATTGTTCAAAGTCACTTCACATAGAAGATCATAGGCAAAAGAATCGACCCATTATCTGTTGAGGGAACAATTTACCTAAAAGCTGGTTCAATAGTGCTATTGCCAGCTTGATCAAAATGTTTAAGTACACATTTATTATTTCAACCTTTAAAATAACCTTGTGCCGTTAACTATTCTCCATCCTTATAATTGTATCTATCCTGCTGATGTTTTAAAGAGAGTTGGTATTATATTTACTTTATGTAGTGTCATTTTCTGCTATATATTCATTCAACAAGGTACATTAAACAGTATATTCAATTTACTGCTATGTTGATAAATTAAAATACTAATGCACTTGCTTGTTTTGTTCCCCCAGTGCTTCTTCATTAAATCTCTGAGAGGTTTTGAACAATGTAAGGCTGCCAATAAGAGTTGAGTAGGACAGTGTTTTTTTTTTATTAGTAGACTAATTGGTGTAGCAGTACATTTAATGTGTTGCATTATTTGTAGTGAACGGCATTGTATTTTTTAATGATAACCTATCATATATATAGCATGTGTCAGAGCACATCTCTTAGTCATACTTATTGAATGAACGCATATAAGTGGTTACTTAGTAAGCCATTGGGTTTAAATATGTGTAAATATTCTTAAACATTGTGAAACAGAACTTACATGATCAACATAATATATGTCAATATAGTATATAGTTTTATTGGTTACAAAGTATGTGTAATATATATGATGAATCATATAATAGTCCATTACCAATTAACATGTTATAACAGATTGCATACTTTTCATAAGCATATATATTTTATTAATATTTACATATCAAAAATGTATTTTGACAATGACAAACTTGTGATCTGACCCTTTGCTATCACTAGCTGGGTATTTTGCTTGTGTAGAGAACTTTTAATGTGCCCATTACTTTGAGTGTTGTTGGATTAAAGCACACATTCACTCCAAATTAAGCAGAGTACAATGCTTGTTTTCTGCTCTTTACTATGATATACTGCAGTATACAATTATTACATCAGCATTTACATTTTGAAGTACTATGCTACTAGTCAGGACTTAAACGTTACTCACTACTGCAAGCCATAGCTTACCCAACAGGGGTGCATTTTTCCACTCAGGAATGACTAGTGGTGAGTAAAACTTTTGAGATGGATTACACAATATTAAAGTAAAACAATCAAATGCTTTAGGAACACCATTTTTAATGTAAATTTTACCAATCGATTTACCCATTTATAATGAACGTAAATTTTATGTATGAATATATATATGATGGAATTAGAAAATTGCAGGCTAATGAATTAAACCTGTCGTTTAGTAGGACTTTACTTTGGACAAGATGTCCTCTATTTAGACTTTAACAAATGAGATTTCACCTACAGAAGTGGAAAGGCTACAGATATGGAAACAATATCTAGATGCTTTTAAAACAAATAAAAAAAATTAAGGACCTAGTAGTTAATATGTGGTAGTAGCAGCTTGTTGGTCCAATTGGCATAACCAGTACAGTTATGTGTGAAAGACTTAACTTCATGAACTTGAGCCTTTTTTTGTCTGTATTATTATGTAGCCATTACATAGCCATCACAATGAAGCCATCTTTCATTCAATGAAAGTTGTCTGAAATGTTAGGTCTTTGTGTATAAACCACATAATATGCTATTTGTTAATCCCTAAATATTATAAGAATATTGCATACATATTTTTGTTTTGTTCACTTTGAAAATTGATAGTAGGTCTAAATTGTTCTCCACTGTAAATATCTTTCCTATTCTTGAATATTGTGCTAGATATTTCAAGTCGGTTGTCAGTTCACCACATATCATTATCAACTGAATAACCCCCACTTTCTTTCATGGAACCTATTCATTGCCAGCTTAAAAAGAACGTTTCAATAAATATCACTACCCATGTTAATACATTTTTCTTAGTACATCAAATTTTATGAATGCATAAAACCTATTAAAAATAAAGCTGGTTCTGTGCATTTATCTACTGTTCAAAACTGAAAATATGGTAAATTAATTATAACATTCCTATAAAAGTTAAGGCACAAAATATATTCTTTAAATATTTACTAGAATATACCTATGGCAACTGTATGCCCCAGAATAAATTTGTCACTTATTCTCAGCGTTTACTTTATCTCATTTATTTACCCTTAAATTGCATAATTCCTTGAAGAGTTGTTACTTTACATACACTTATTGGAGAGGAAATCAGTTAGTGTAACTGATTTAATAACAAAACTAAATCTGAATTAATTTGCAATATCTGAGGGAGAGATACCAAACACAAATGAAAGATAACATATTATTCCTTTGCTTCTGGGAAGCTTGTCATGTATTGCTGTTTTATCCTGTTTAATTTATACAATGGAGCTAAATCATTGCTGGCTGTCACATTTGGATTATGCGTCTATCACAAACAAATTAGAAGATAATTACTGAGATGAATTATTATAAGTAAGTATATATTGCTTTTTGATTGGTTATTAAATTCCAATATACTAACAGTGAATAGCTCTGTAGATTACCCTTAATGAATTGCTAGTGTAATCAATGTTTATTTTTAATGAAAGAATAAATAATGACTAATAATTAATGACAAAATATTAATGAAATGCATAATGAGCTCATATAACATTGTGTGAATTTTAAAATGATGAGGATGGAAGTGACACAGAATATGTAAAATAGCAATAAGCAGTATCTCTGGAAAGTGGCGCTGGCCCTAAACCATCTATGATGCCCTGTGTGACCCTCAGGAGTAACAGCCCCATTACATTTCCTATGATACTCAGTCAAGTCTTTAGGCTGTCTGAGTAACACGAGAATTGCAATTCACAACAGCATTAAAGAAAAATTATTGTTAGGTTGTAAATTGGGATTCCCACCATACCCAACCTTACTTAGGATCATGACAATTTATGATCACGAATATTAAACATCAGGTATCAATTGTGAACTATAATTTACATTCCATAAAACAATCAAGCTTATCGGATGACTGAGCATGGGGGTAGAGATATAGTACTCCAAGGAAAAGCATGAGGTGAATGTCCCTTAAGTGATCAAAAGTAGAATCCATCAACAACACTTACTCTAAATATACATTTAGATGCGTAACTAGAAACCATGTGAAAATTGCCCTGCCCCCCTATACTTTACCAACCCCCCACATGTGCCTCCCCCCCCCACACACACACACATGCAGAAAAACAAATACACATGCAGACACACACATACAGGCACGCATATACATACAGACAAACACATACAGACATACATACATACACACATACACATACATACAGACACACATACACACAGACACATAAACACACAAGACACACAAGACCCATACATACCGACATACATACACACAGACATGTAGACACACATACATACATACATATGGACACACACACACCTACACACAGAGACACATGCACACATAGACACAAACATACAGATACACACACATACACACACATATACACACAGATACATACAGACACACACATACAGAGACATACATACAGACACACATACACTAACACACACACATGCAAAATGTTTAAGTCACCCTCCTGTTTCCTACCCTTTAGGTGCAAAATGTTTAAGTCACCCTCCTGTTTCCTACCTTTTAGGTGCAGGAGGGTGATTTTCCCTGGGGTCCAGTGACTCAAGCTGATGGGAGTCGGCAGGCACCTCAGATGCAGGGGTCCGCAGGGAGACTGGGCCACCTGGAGTGACAGGCCCAGTCGCAGCTGCGATCCCTGAGACCGCAGTAGTTCTGCCACTGCATACAATAGAGCATAACCAATATTTCAAGGAACAAACTCTGCATCTGCAATGGAAACTGTTGTGAAACCATCTATCAAGCACACAATATTGTAGTTTGACATTATGAATATCTTGTATGTTAAAAGAAGTCACATTAACTATTTGATGTCTTAATAACAGCATGATGATATTTATATAAATTTATGTGTGGGCTCAGTTGTTTATAATCCTGCTATGAACACATGTAACAATCAATGAATATGATAGGAACAGCTAATTATCTGATTTATGCAGGAAGAAAACATTGTGGTAGTGGAAAAAACAAGGATTAAGTAGGATAGGAGAAATCAATGAACAATCATCTGAGGTCATTATTAAGAAAGGTGGTGTCAACAGTGTTACAACCAGGTCTGTGGGTCATCATGACCTTGGTATGTATTGAAATGGTCACACTATGAAATTGAGATCTCCTTTAAGGACATAGGTCATGTTGTGTGAAATTGCACTCCTTTCAATCATTTTTTTTTTAGTCTTTTGCTAGATATGACTTTGGTAAGGTGTCTTGAGATAGAGATAGATTCCTATATGCTGTCTCACTTTATGAAATATTTTTATAGTTAGAAATGCTACCTCTAGATCTGATTCTAGGCTCTAGAACATGTGACTAGGCAATATCACAAATAATTTAATTGAGCTTGGTAGATAGAAAAATCTAGCTTTAATATTTAATCTTAGTGGCATAGCTTGAATGTAGTGATGTGTGGACACTGTACTCTGTTTCACTGGTACTGCAACCTGTAAACTGAGAGCATAGACTGAGAGCCTTATTATACAGCACTGGTTTAGGACAGGGAAAGAATCAGAGACCCAACACTCACCTTTTAATATACTTTCACCTCTGAGCACAGTCTATACAATAACTCTTGGTTGCAAAGGAGAGTAGGATGAACATCGATTGTAAAGTGATATAGCCAGTCCCAAATGACACACTAACACCTGATTGGACCCTGTTAGTAAGTTCAAAGTGCGATTATTCTCTTGCTATCCATTGGCATTGAGCAGGGCTCGAGCCCTTCAGGAACGCGTGGGAACGGCGTTCCTGCACTTTTTTTAGAGCAGGAACGCCGTTCTTGTTTGTGGTCCTGCAGGCACTCAGGGGGCGGCAAATGCCCCCAAATGCCCCTGTGTTCCCCCAAATGCCCCTGTGTTCCCCCTGTCATGGGGGGCCCAAGAGGTGGCCTAATGGCCACCTGAAGGACCCCCCCGGCCGGCTCTTGTCTCGCTGTCAGACGCGGCGAGGGAGCTGTGTTCTCTCTGCTCCCTCTCGCCGCGCGCCGTTTGCTGATGCTGGGAGCCAGAATATGATGTCATTTCCGGCTCCCGGCATCAGTAGACAGCCCGCGCGGCGAGAGGGAGCAGAGAGAACACAGCTCCCTCGCCGCAACTGACAGCGAGACAAAAGCCGGCCGCACTGAAGCCCCACTGGACCCCAGGGACAGGTCCACACCAGCTCTCCAGGTAGGGAGGCTGGGTGGACATTTCTAAATTTTAAAAAAAATATACAAATAATTCTTGTGTATATGTGTGTGTGTTGTGTGTCTGGGAGTGTATGTGTATGTGTGTGTGTATGTGTCTGTGAGTGAGTGTGTCTGGGAGTGTGTGTGTGTCTGGGAGTGTATGTATGTGTGTGTGTATGTGTCTGGGAGTGTGTATGTGTCTGGGAGTGTGTGTGTCTGTGAGTGTGTGTGTCTGTGAGTGTATGTATGTGTGTGTGTGTACGTGTCTGGGAGTGTGTGTGTCTGAGAGTGTGTGTGTCTGTGAGTGTATGTATGTGTGTGTATGTGTCTGGGAGTGTGTGTGTGTATGTGTCTGGGAGTGTGTGTGTGTCTGGGAGTGTGTGTGTCAGTGTATGTGTCTGGGAGTGTGTGTGTGTATGTGTGTGTGTGTCTGGGAGTGTGTTTCTGGGAGTGAGTGTGTGTGTCTGTGAGTGTATGCATGTGTATGTGTGTGTCTGTGAGTGTATGTGTGTTGGTGTCTGTGTGTGTGCCTGTGAGTGAGTGTGTGTGTGTATGTATGTGTCTGGGAGTGTGTATGTGTCTGGGAGTGTGTGTGTCTGTGAGTGTGTGTGTCTGTGAGTGTATGTATGTGTGTGTGTGTACGTGTCTGGGAGTGTGTGTGTCTGAGAGTGTGTGTGTGTGTCTGTGAGTGTATGTATGTGTGTGTATGTGTCTGGGAGTGTGTGTGTGTATGTGTCTGGGAGTGTGTGTGTGTCTGGGAGTGTGTGTGTCAGTGTATGTGTCTGGGAGTGTGTGTGTGTATGTGTGTGTGTGTCTGGGAGTGTGTTTCTGGGAGTGAGTGTGTGTCTCTGTGAGTGTATGTATGTGTATGTGTGTGTCTGTGAGTGTATGTGTGTTGGTGTCTGTGTGTGTGTCTGTGAGTGAGTGTGTGTGTATGTATGTGTCTGGGAGTGTGTGTGTCTGGGTGTGTGTGTCTGTGAGTGTATGTATGTGTGTGTGTGTGTGTGTCTGTGAGTGTATGTGTGTGTCTGTGAGTGTGTGTGTGTCTGTGAGTGTGTGTGTCTGTGAGAGTATGTGTGTTTATCTGTGAATTTGTGTGTGTCTGTGTGTGTCGTTGTGTGTGTGTCTGTGTTTGTGTGTGTCTGTGAGTGTACGTGTGTGTCTGTAAGTGTATGTGTGCACCTGAGTGTGTGTGTACGCGTTGTGACAAAAGTACTCCTTTCCCTTGGTACCTTGTCCTGGGATTGGGGTGTTACACACAGTCTTTTCAGGCATTAGAGACACTTCACACGCTGGATGAGGTAAAAGGACTTGCTCTTTTATTGTGGCTCCAAAATAAATGCACAGTAAGGTATAAAGGTAACAAAAATATACAAAACAAAAGCCTTGCTCTTCTGAGCACTGACTAAACAAAATAATCAGCTAACTGGGTTGGATGGCTTGTCCATTTCCCAACATAAACAACCTTACTGTTTCAGGTTTTCAGCTCTCTGTTTCCACTCACAGAAACCAAACACAATCTCCCTCCTTCCTTGGCAGGGGAGTACTTAATAGCACTGGTAATTGACAATCCTTTTCAGGTGAGTTAAATTAGGATTCAAACTCTGGAACTGGACTTCTCACCTGTAGGTTACAAGCAACTTCCAAAATGTGGAGTGGAGCACTGGCCCACCCTACTCTCCAAGTACTCCACCCCAGGGCCCAAATATACACATATTTAAAGTGCAACATTCATTATAACATAACACATTTCCCTGGGGCTAATTACACAAAGTAGGATCCTTGCAAAATCTGGGGAGGTATATAGATTCCCTCCAGCACAATTCCTTGCTTTCGGTCACAGCGTTTATATATGCATACAAGTTTTGGGTTTTTTTTTGGTGGTGGGGTGGGGGTGGAACTCGAGTGAGTTCCCACACTTTATTCCCCAGGACTTGACCCCTGGCATTGAGTATCTGTACGTCATGCCATTGTGCTCTTTTGTTTATTCTCATTATGCTCTGTTAGCAATAGCATTGTCATTGTTTGTTAAATTGATGTCTATAAGGAAGAAAACTATGCATATGCAAGTTGAGACTGGACTGTGCTTGATCTCTTAGAAAAGGTTAGTAGCAAAGTCAGCACAGCAACTACATATAAGTGCTGTTATTTTTAATTTAAGAATATAATAATTTGAATAACATGCATAATAATCACTTTCTTATTACACAAGTGAAAGGCGATCCACTGTTTCTGTTTTCAGGTATTCTGGAAGGGAGACTGCATGTATGTAATGTAAATGCTGTATATACATGTCTGTCATAGTGTTTTAGTATGCTTTGTGAGAGTTCCAAATACATTTTTTTTTTAATTCTTTATTTTTGCTGTGCATGAATTAACATTCGCATATCAAAAAAATGCCACAACAGCATTCACATGAAATTTACAAACTCTTATTCATCAACTGTTGTACAGCATGCAGAGGAAATGCACAATTTTTAGGTTATTAATACAAGCTAAGTTAACAGAGTATAGCGATCGATAAATTGTAAATGAGACAACTTTGTGACACGCTTGGCATAATTAATTCAGGCTAATTTGTCTAAATTTGAGGTACCAGCAGGGCCGGCGCGTCCATAAGGCGGCACAGGCGGCCGCCTTAGGGCGCACCGGCTCCGGGGGCGCAAGATTTCAGTGACCGGCAGGAGGGAAAACTCTCCCTCCTGCCGGCCACCATCTCCGCCCCCAGTGCGGCGATCAGGCGCGGCGAGGGAGCTCTAACCTCTCTGCTCTGCTCCCTCGCGCGCTTTCTAGTGATGCCGCGGGAGCCGGAATATGACGTCATCTTCCAGCTCTCTCGGCATCAGCAGACAGCCCGCGAGGGAGCAGAGCAGAGAGGTTAGAGCTCCCTCGCCGCGCCTGATCGCAGCACTGCCGCACGCCGCCCAGCAGCCCCACTGGACCCCAGGGAATGATCCACATCAGCTCTCCAGGTAGGGAGGCTGGGTGGATATTATTTATTTATTAAAATAATTTGTGAATGTATGTGATGTGTCTGTGTGTGAGAGTGTCTGTCTGTGTGTTTGAGTGTGTGTCTGTGTGAGAGTGTGTGAGTGTCTGTGTGTGAGAGTGTGTGTGAGTGTCTGTGTGAGAGTGTGTGAGTGTCTGTGTGAGAGTGTGTGTGTGACTGTGTGTGTGTGAGAGTGCGTGAGTGTCTGTGTGTGAGTGTCTGTGTGTGACTGTGTGTGTGTGTGAGTGTCTGTGTGAGAGTGTGTGTGTGACTGTGTGTGTGTGTGTGATTGTCTGTGTGAGAGTGTGTGAGTGTCTGTGTGCGAGAGTGTGTGTGAGTGTCTGTGTGAGAGTGTGTGAGAGTGTGTGTGTGTGTGAGTGTCTGTGTGAGAGTGCGTGAGTGTCTGTGAGTGTGTGTGTCTGTGTGTGTGTCTGTGTGAGAGTGTGTGAGTGTGTGTGTGAGTGTCTGTGTGAGAGTGTGTGAGTGTCTGTGTGAGAGAGTGTGTGTGACTGTGTGTGTGTGTGAGAGTGTGTGAGTGTCTGTGAGTGAGTGTGTGTGTCTGTGTGTGTGTGTGTGTGTGTGAGTGTCTGTGTGTGAGTGTCTGTGTGAGAGTGTGCGAGTGTCTGTGAGTGAGTGTGTGTGTGTGTGTGTGAGTGTGTGTGAGTGTCTGTATGAGAGTGTGTGAGTGTCTGTGAGTGAGTGTGTGTGTGTGTGTGTGTCTGTGTGTGTGTGTGAGTGTCTGTGTGAGAGTGTGTGAGTGTCTGTGAGTGTGTGTGTGTGTGTCTGTGTGTGTGGGTGTCTGTCTGTGTGAGTGTCTGTGTGTGAGTGTGTGTGTGAGTGAGTGTGTGAGTGAGTGTCTGTGAGTGTGTATGTGTCTGTGAGTGAGTTTGTGTCTCTGTGTGAGTGAGTGTCTGTGAGCGTGTGTGTGTGTGTCTGTGTGTGTGAGTGTGTGTGTGTGTGAGTGTCTGTGAGTGTGTGTGTGTGTCTGTGAGTGACTGTGTGCGTGAGTGAGTGTATGTATGTGTGTGAGTGAGTGTATGTGTGTGCGTGAGTGAGTGTATGTGTGTCTGAGTGTGTGCATGAGTGAGTGTATGTGTGTCTGTGAGTGATTGTATGAGTGTTGCATGTGAGTGTATGAGTGTGCCAGTGTATGTGTGTGTCTGTCAGTGTGTGTTTGTGAGTGTCTGTCAAATCAGTGAGAGTATCTTTGTCATTGAGTCTGTGTGTGACTATCAGTGTGTCTGTCAATGAGTGTCAATCAGTGTGTGTGTCAGATCAGTGAGTCTCTGTGTTTGTCATTGAGTGTGTGTGACTGTCAGGGAACAGGGAAGGGAGGGGACCAATAATGGACGGGGAGAGGGGCTGGTTAAGAGGCACATAGGTGAAGATGTTATTTTTGAATGGGGGGGGCGGAAAAATACATCTTCGCCTATGTACCCAAAAATCCTTGCACTGGCCCTGGGTACCAGCATAACAGTGTAACTGAAAGATACTAGACAAGGTTGGTATTTGGATGTTACATGCTAGGGATAACAGGCTAGGCAGATCCAGAGGGCACAGGGATGAAAGGGGCAAAGGAAGACAGGCTGTTGCCTGCGATATTACCCTGCAGTAGGCTGCCGATACAAAGCTGCTATGTGATAGCAGACGTAGCTTCGAAAACATGTGGGGGCATCATTAAAAAGGGAGCCAGGTCAATCTTACCCCCTCCCACCCTGAAGCATCCTGCCTTCATCTGATGCCCATGCTGACTATCAGGGTCTTATGGTGAGGCAGAGTCCCGGCAGCGAAAAGGCCAGTACAACAACAGTGAGATTGCGATGCCACCTTGCTTATTTTTTAATGCATGACTTATATAAGGTGAAGCTGAAACATTACCTTATGTCATGCTTAAGTATATGATTGAAGCTAAATGGCTAAGGCATAAGTTCTAAAAACAGACAGACAGGATGTGTTACTGCATCTCCATAAAACGATTTGTATCAGGTAAAACGCAGTTCAGCGCCACTTAAAGTGTAAAATCAAAGGGGGGATGGTCTCAAGGCACAGATTAGGTCAATGGGAGGTATGCATACATTGCTATATCATAGACAGGTCTGGTTACCGGAAAGCCTATCTGTCGCAGCGGTTAGTAGTATTACTGCACAAGTTTTATAAAAAAACATGCTTGCAAGAAACTTAGCACAGGTTATGTACTTTGCAGAATAACAATATATGGGTCGTGTCTGTCTGTGATTGTTAATGTGTGATTAGGCCAGGATTTGTACTGGTGTCAGCGTGGGCTGAACGCGTTTATGGGTGAGCAGTTACTGCCAAAAATCTTGGGTAATATGAACCTGCTAGTCATTGTTCTGCGTCTCACGCTTGGTAAGAAAAGGATGAGGACCGGCTGTAGACAAAAGGTAATATTAAAGGCGAGAGATAATGCTACCAGACGGTCGCTGCAGTGTACTATTATGCCTTTTGCCTTTGTTGGCTGGGTTATCGTGTCTGGTGGGTAAGTTGTGGGTGTTCAATTAGGAACAGGCTCAGTTAAAGTCAGCTGCACCTATGTGATGGGCCATTGCCGTAGTGTCAGTGAGCCTGTTGGTTGAGTGGACGTTGCTGCCTGTAATGTGGCGTGTAGTTGTGTCATCCTTAAGTCAAACATATAAGCTATAGGCATACATCGAAAAGTTTAAACATAAACGAAAATGCAATAAAACAATAAAACAAACCCCTCATGCAATAGTATGTGCCACACAGCAGCCTCCCAGGCCGCGCCTGACGGTGAGCTAGTGCTCTAATCTGAAACTAGGTTCAACTTTACAGTAAGTGAACAAGCTAGAAACTGTAGACATGCATATTACTGACCGGGCGTCAATATAAACTAGTGCAGATTACAAGAGCCACACTGGTGGTGAATAGGGGCAGACAAGGGCACTCAGGTTAAGCAGATATAAATTGGTACATAGAGTCATTGGCTCGTTCAGGTCATGTGGGATTATAAGGTCCGGTTTTCGTTGCCGACAGGAGCGATAGAGGCTTGTATACAGGCTAGTCCCAGCCACTGGGTTTCAGGGTAAGAACCAAAGAAGTAAAAAATTAAAAGTAAAAGATTAGGAGTAAAATTAAAAAGAGTTGTGATGAGTGCCTAGAAGTCACCAAAGTCTCTGCATGGGCCTGCCCACATAGTCTCATTGGGGTAAGAACACCATGTTGCCCGGGTTCGGGGGATTTTTCGTTAACGTTAGGGGCCTGTGGTCCGTGTCATTGGGTCTCTGGTGGCCATGGTGTCATGGTGATGTGTACAGTGTCCTTATCGGGGCCAAACAGTGGGCCAAGACTCCGTTGGGGAGTGTCTCTGTGTTTTTAATTCGTAATCATTGCATACGCGTCTGGCGTGGAGTTCTGGGGGATGAATGGGGCGATCCGGTTTGGGTCCCAGATATGGGTGCTGTTTGGGGAGCCGTTGTCGTCGGTGGCCATTACCGCTTTGGGTAGCGAGTCTGGAGGCAGGCCCAGGGCCGTCAGGAATGCCGGTGCATCCTGGATGTCCCGAATGGTAAGCATGTTGGATCCTCTCTGGACTGTCAGTGCCCTAGAGGACCGCCAGCGGTAGTCGATCCCGTGGGCCCGGAGCTTCGAGGTGATTCTTCTGAGCGACCTGCGCCAGGCTAAGGTGCCAGTGGACAGGTCTGTGTAAAATGAAAGGTCCATATTTTCGAAGCAAAAGGGGGTTTTGCCCCAGAGGGAAGACAGAATCGCCACTTTCTCTCTGTTGTTACGGAGGGTCAGAATGACATCCCTCGTGGCCGCATCTGGTGCGCTTTTTGGTTTTGGGACTCTAAAGACCCCCGTTGGGGTGATCTTTGCGGTCTGTCTTTGTGGGAGCCCTGCTGGTATCAGGCGCTCCATGAGTTTAGGCAGTTCAGCCTCCGGGACGTCCTCTCGTACTCCCCTGATCTTTATGTTCGAAGCTCGCTTAGCGTCCTCGAGCACCGCGTGGCGGTGCTCATATTGCTGAGTCTGCTGTTGCAGGGCTTGTACAGTGTGTTGTAGTGTAGTTATACTCTGAGCCTGGGATTGTGAGGAGCCCTCTAGTTTTGAGATGCGTCCTGTCAGGCCTTTCAAATCTGCGCGGAGCGCTGTAACATCCTCGTGGATGCTGCGTTTCAGGTCCGCTAATAATGCCTTCAGGACGCTGTTGTGATCGGCTCCATGTCTGTTTCCGTGCCGCTTCGTTTTGCCTTCTGCAGTGTTTGCTGAGGCTGTGAGTATCCCTCCTCCTCGGACATGTCCTCGGAGAAATCCGAGCACCCGCCATGCAGAGCCGCCATGTTGGATTCTGTGGCTCCATGTGCTTGCCTCCACATCTCCCCTATCGCAAGTCCCTGGGTGGGTTTGTGTGGCATCGGTTTCTTCCCCTTTCTCCCCATGAGGTCGTGGGGTGTTTGCTTGCCAGTTGGGGTACAGAGGGGGGGTTGTTTCAGGCTTTTCCTCCGTGTTAAGCTCGGAGCTCCTGTCGCTGGCGTCTGTTCGCTTCGGCGCTCAAGCTCCGCCCCCTCTCCAAATACATTTTTTAATAGGGTGGGCAAACCTCTCTTGTGTCATATATATCCTGATTGGGTTGGTTGTAACCAGTTGAGATATTAATAAGCGCATGTGAATATTACCACAATTGTCCTTGTCCATTTACCAGCCGCAAAAGCTCTATACCCTTGCCTTCTCTCTCCCAATTCAGTTCTCTATTTGCCGTCTTTGAAGCTTCATATATTGTTTGTATCCGTTTTAAAACAGCACTGTGATTTATGCTATGATTTTATGTATGCTCTTTTATTTTTTTTTATTTTTTTTGCATCTAAAACCTCAATAAAAATGTGACTTCTAAAAAGAATATCATTCAATGCAGCAACCCACTCTTTTAGTGAGCAAGTTGAAGTCAGAGCAATCTTTTGTTTACTTATTTATTTTTTAAGCCAGCGAAGGTAAATTACTGAAGGTTTAAAAAAGACTAATTACTAATGAATTTGTCCCTAAAGATGCTTAAGAAACAAAATTGTAAAACACTGGCTTCTGTCTTTTCTTTTACAAGTAAAACTTGGCAGTTATGAACAACACTAGCTTCTCGAACTCCTTTGTTTTTATTAAAGTGTCATTCACTAAACAAATTAAAGAAAGTAACAATTCTTGTGTGTTTTGATTAATTAAATCATTAGGCCTGCAGTTACTATGCTGAAAATATCCATGTTTCTCTGTTGAATTTATTATCACATATCTGTGGGCACTGATTAGCACTTTGGCTCATTATTGAAATGTACATTTTGAATAACTCACTGCCTTAAAACATTATTTAATATGCTTTTCCCAGAGCCATTTTTAACCTTTCTTTCTCAAGGACTCTACTTCCAACCCTTTCATTATAAAAAAAAAAGTTGTTAATTATAATTACAAAAAAATTGACTTTGAGGAAAATATGCATTTCTGCAAGAAATGGTGCAGAAAACCAGAGAAATGGTGTTGCAACAAATTTGTCAGAAAGCAATATACTCGTTCATATGAAGCATCGATAGTAAAATGTAATAATTTAGTTACATATAATCTATTCCCTTCTACAAGTGAATAAGTATTAACTGCAAAAACAGATGTGAGAAAGGCTGAACTTGATGGACGCATGTCTCTTTTCAGCTATGTATCTATGTAACCCTTCCATGGGTTTCTAGGACAAGTAAGATATTAGTAGTTTCTTGGCAATGTTCCAAATGTGGAGAAGGATTAATCTGTTTTCCGTGGCAATTGCCTATTATTTAGCCCAATATCCCAAGATTTTACTTGATTTGTATTGAAAAAGAACGCTTAGTAACCTATATAGTAATATAGTGTACTTTATTAAACTTACATTCTAAATAGTATAACATATCATCAGCATAATCAGTATGTCTTAGTGTACAAAGGAAAACCAAGCCACATACTGTCAGGTTCCTATGTTGACAAGCAAGATTTTATCGTTTATTACCGTCCCTTTAAATACAATTCTTGGTTTTCACCTCTAGTGGCCTCCCAAGCCACTAGTCAACTCATACTCACTTGTATCACTTGTATCTCATGTAATGAAGTTCTGCTATAAATGGCCACATCTAACAAAGCAAGTGGCCTTATACAACCCTGCAAAATCATTATCTGGACATTGCTGAACACATTTATTAACTAGGTGTTATTTTCTTTCTCTGACTCCTTATAGTCCATATTACCTGTCTTATTATTCTTCCAATACAGCTCTATTATTTGCACTCTTGTTTGTTTTCTATTTAGGGCATATTGCCTTAACGGTTATTTCTCCCTTTCCTTCTCCTTATAATTTATTCTACAAGTTAATGCTGTAATCTCAAAAGCTACAAATGAAGCCACTTTAGTTAACTCTGGCAATCGTCTCCTACCTGACCTGATCGAGAGCATGACACATACGCTGAATTAGCAATGCCCATAGTCTACTTCAAAATTAACCATTTCATAAGGGGCAAAATCACATACTAATATACTTCCCCTAGTACTGTATATACCAGTGGGCAATCGATAGAAAATCAATGATTGGCCACAGCACTTGATCTCATCACACTGTTATGTAAGTGATAATGCAGGAAGTATGACTTACCTGTTATTTTGCCTGGTTATTTTTTATGCTGACGCTATACTCAAGTTTTTATTTTTATTTGAGCTTCTTTTTTTTGTTAATGAAGTTTTTTTCCAGATATTTTAGGTGTTTGTTTTAGGGATAGATGCATGATTTCATAAATAGAAGAAACATATTCACTAGTAAGAAAGGTGCTTCTAAATTCCAAATTGTGGGAGAGATAGGGCATTTATCAATGTGGCATGGTACCAGAATATGGGCATTATTCTGTGCTGTGCAGGTAAAATATATACTTGTAAAGGGGAACTGGTTTGGTTAATCATTTTTTGAATTAAAAGTTTTATAATGACCTCAGTGATGGTCTGGCCAATTCATGATAATCAGTCTGGTCGTGACATCCTTGGCGTTGTCCGGTTATTTGCGTGCCATCATAAAGGAATAAAGATGGCTTATTTTTCTATACACAGAATACACTGACTATAGAACCATTAATTTAGTTTGAGATAAATCTGATAATAAAATATGATATGAAAAAATATAATCATTATAAAATCTTCATTACCTCCATTGTTCCACTTCAAGTTGCCTCAACATACCCCCAGTGTTGCCCGTTACATTAACCACATTTAGTCCTAGCGACAACTTGACATCAGCAAGACCTACAAACTCAATAATTTTTAGTGTAATTTATTTTGTGACAATTAGCTTTTTAAACTTTATAGAGTAAAATATTGTGTACATCTGCTATATTGCAGAAGGCAGCGTTATTTCATCAATGACAATAGGAGAATCATAGTTTAGAGTATTACATTGTCATCCTGCATAACTTTGTTTTAAAAATTCAAACAATGTTTGTTGGATTATAGTAATTATATTGACAATTACACTAGTTTGTCAGTTTATTTTGCTGCAACAAACACTAAGGGATTATATTAATAGCTAATTGTTTAATCATACCATTTCAACTAAGTGATTTATATTCCATAATAATAGTTGCTAGGCAAATGGATTTTACATAATCTACAAAGTCTTATGCACAGCTAAATAAAAAAAATAAAGTTAACTACGTGTTTACATATGCCTCTTTTGTCTTTCGTCTGGTGTTCACGCTTTCAGGGAATTTCAGTGAACCCTTACATAAAAGCTCATCTTATTATATCTAAACGATAATGAAAAGCAGAGAGAATAGCTACATCTAATGTATTTTTACTTTCATGCATCTGAAAATGTTTCATGTGTTATAATGTCAGGTTGTAGAGGAATACTTTGAACATTCCTCTAACTTTATAAAAAAAAAAATCACTTTATAAAATATATATTGTGATATAGTATGTGCAATAAATGTATAATTTTATTAACATTCGGAAAAATATATATTTCTAGATTGATATTGAAAAATTGTGCTTGCTGTTAGAATATTCAAGACGAATTATAAAGGAAATAGAAATATTATTGTTTCAGCTGGAGTAGTAGTGATTTTCATTATGTTTTAACTAGAATTCTCAATGCCTTCTTTTAATAAGTATGAACTTTTAACTTACATAATAAATGTATATTTTTTTCATTTTTCATGCTTGTCATGTTAATAGAGGGTGAGGTAACGTTTGTGTAAAATGTTGAATTTAGTTTAACAGCAATTATTTTAACAGATTTCACTTCTGTCACATTCTGAATTGTATGACATTTAGAGTACTTTAGCTTATCAACCACATCTGTGTTTTGTGAAAAGACTTTAACCCCTTAAGGACCAAACTTCCGGAATAAAAGGGAATTATGACATGTCACACATGTCATGTGTCCTTAAGGGTTTTACATTTGTTTTGTACTGGTGGTATGTGTTTTGAGAGGAGTTAGTTTACCAAGAGTTTTTCATGTTAAAAAGATTACAAGCTATAGAGGTGTTATAGTTGTAGTATTTTGGGTATTTTAGGACAATAGATGCAGGACTTGTAATACATATAGTACAATGTAGTATATTCATACAAATTCAACAATATTTAATGCATAATTTTGTTTTGAATAGCATTAATATGTATTAACTTGTTTTGCAGATGTTCTGAAGTGAAATTCAATGAAATGTTCTATTTGTTCTCTGATTTTTTCATGCACGGTGTATGTGATCATATGATGCACACATTTTTTCCCCTTCCGTTATTTCTTTTTTTTTTTTAAATCTGTTTATTGAAGAATAGCATGCATAGCAGGTCGGCTCGCAGGCCAGAAAAAAGAGTACAATATTCCATAGATGAACAAGATAAACATCAAAGTATATGTTTCAGTAACGTACAGGTAGTAACATCATGTTTAATCGCAATCTAGAATTCTGAGTACGTGGCTGGTTACATACGATATGGCATCTATCCCCAGAGAGGAGGTGTAGCGGATATCTCTCATCCAAGGTTGAGGTATTCGTACAGATAAACCTAACCATCATTGTGTGCACGACAGGCAGTTACATACTCTCGATTGTATTAGATGCTAAGGTAAACATACCGTGAGTTAATAAGAGGGAGGAGAGTTTAATAAACTGTAGATAATTTCAACAATTATATGTGGGCATGTGTGTTCCCAGCATATTGCCACTCTTATGTAGGACACTACGTACATTCTCAATCTGCTTGTTGAAGGCTAGGTTAACCCGACTTTTATAAAGTATCAAATCCAGCCGCACATAGTCAGTCTTGCCCTAACATGTCGTAGGAAAGGGGGCTACAAGATTAGGTAAGAAGGGTATGCCAAATCGGGTCAGGAGGGGTAGAACGAGTTAAAGTCTAGGTGGAGTACGGTTCAGGGTTCATCTGTGTCCCATCGGGCATACGTGGTAAAGCATCAGAGGTAGTGCCTCTTCTGCGTCTAGGGTGTGTATCAGTTATGACTCCATGTATGCATCGACGCCCATGTATCCTTCTCTGCTAAGTTTATCATCCCGTTCCACGTCCCTCCCCAGCACAATGGACTCAGTCCTGAACCCTCATTCGAGATTATCATAGTTTAGGGTTCGCGTCTAAGGGAAGAGCTCACCCGTCCCCCGCGATCTATGGCAGAGCTTGAGAGTTAAATATCAGGCTGTGTCAACCCTAAGTCGTGGAATCATGTCCCCGCGTTAGGGTCAAGTCTGAGATGAGCCACGGGTGATGCTGCTAGATCCGACACTCATATGTTGGTGGGTACTTTCCAATCTAAGCGTCAAAGTATAGGGTTTGTCCCATACATAGGTCGGCCAGGGCAGTACGTATTCCTAGTGATGTGGCGAGCTGCCTGTATCAGTGGTCCATTCTCAGATATTAGTTCAAGAGTCACTGTCCGTAAGTGTCGTTGTCTGTCATGAGTCACTTATTGTCGATTGTCTCCCAGTATGAGGACCTGCCAGTCCCGGACCTAGACACGCCTGTCCATTATAGATCCAGGGCATAGTAAAGAGAGAGGGTAGTTAGGGGGGGGGTGGACATTGCATTCTGGACATGGTTCCCATGAGCAGCCACCTGCTGTCGATATCTGGCAATATATAAAAACCATGGAGTCCACATTTCGGCGTGCTTGGTCCCCCGGCCAATGATGGTGGCGCGGGCTTCCTCTGCCCCCTGAATCTCTTCCACCCTACGTATCCATTCTTGCTGAGTGGGCACTGCGTTCGTCTTCCAATGAGCTGGGATGTTTGCCTTAGCGGCGTTAAGTAAGTGTCGTAGGATAGACTTCTTGTATACTGAGATGGACTGAGTAGAGATGTGTAGCAGGGCCAGTTCCGCGGTCCAATCGGGTATATCCCCCACGATGAGTTCCAACGCGGTTCTGATCAAGTCCCAGTAGGGAGCAATTAGTCTACACTCCCACCAGATATGGGATACCGTGCCTCGGTCTTCTTGGCATCTCCAGCATACCGAGGAGTGAGAGGGATTAATGCGGTGTAAAAATACCGGGGTCCTGTAACACAGGGATATGAGTTTGTAGTTCATCTCCTGGTAATAAGAGCTCAAAGAGCTCTTGTGTTGCCAAAGTAAGGCTAATTCCCATTGTTGGTTGGTGAATGTTTTTCCTAGCTGACCCTCCCATCGCCGTTTAAATGCCATTTGGGCAGGTGCACCACCTGCCAGCAGGTGTTGATACAGCGTTGAGATAGCGTGATCGAGGGGGGTGCCCTGGTCACATAGTTCTTCGAACCAGGTGAGGTCTCTACTTAAGCGTTCGTTGTGCGGTATTGAGGCATGGAAGTGTGTCAGCTGCAGATACCGGAGGTGTAAGAGAGGAGTCCGTGGTCTGTCCGCCAGCAATGAGGGGAAATCCCATACTTGTCCCGCAGAAAGAACTGTATAAATGGGTATGTATTCACGCATGCTCTCACTGGACCACACTCCCGCTGGGAGACCTCCACCCAGCTCCTCATTATGCGTGATCGGTAGCATAGGGCTAGGTAGCGGGGATATGTATTCTTGTCCCCTCAGTGCTTGCCAACTCCGCAAGGTCTGTAGGGACAGCCCCTCCTCGGGCACCGGAGCGACCCATCCCGCAGGTTTCCCCCAAATTCTTGCCTCCATCGCCCGGCCCATAAGGCCCCTATCCAGGGTCACCCATTGTTTGGTCGTTGGTGTTATATGCCAGTCCATTATGCGTTGAAGTACTGCTGCCTGGTGATACCTCCAGAAGTCCGGCAATGCGAGCCCACCCTGTGTCCTGGGCCGGCACAAGATGTCGTAACGTAACCGGGATCGGCCCCCGTTCCATACATAGTTGATCACACCCGTTTTTAGGGCAGAAAAAAATGTTGCCGGGATGGCAAGGGGTATGGTCTGCATGAGGTATAAAACCCTCGGAAGGATATTCATCTTGATCACAGCCACCCTGCCATGCCAAGAGATATGTGGGTGGGACCAGCTAGCCAGGTCCGTTAAGATCTTCTTCAGGAGGGGTGCAAAGTTACGCGCATACATATCCATAGGTTCCGTGGTCACCCATACACCTAAGTACTTCATCTTGCTGTGGCACCAATGGAACGCGAATTGTGACTCCAGGGAATGATAGTCCTCCACGGGGAGCGTGATGTTCAGCGTCTCACATTTAGAGATATTTAGTTTAAAGCCAGAGATCCGTCCGAATCTAGTGAGTTCCGAGAGAAGGCAAGGCAGAGTGACTCGGGGGTTGTGGACGAAAAAGAGGAGGTCATCTGCGTAGGCAGCCACCTTGTGTTGTGTTCCTTTCCACTCGTAGCCCATAACATCTGGGTTTCGTCTAATTGCTTGGAGGAGGGGTTCCAGGTGGAGCGCGAACAGCAGAGGTGAGAGTGGACAGCCTTGTCTGGTGCCGTTGCGGATCGGGAACTCTGCGGTCATTTACCCGTACCGTTGCCCTGGGATCCGTGTATAGGGCCGAGATCCATGTTAAGAGTCTCTCTCCAAAACCCTGCCACTTCAACGTCTCCTTCATCATGTACATCCAGTTGACCCGGTCGAATGCCTTCTCCACATCCATTGACAAGAGCATCAATCGGGTCCCCCGTTTTCGGGCATGGTGTTGGATAGCGAAGAGCCTCAGCGTGCTGTCTCTGGCTTCTCTACCTGGGATAAATCCCGTCTGGTCCTCGTGTATCAAGTCAGGCAGAAGATGTTTCATGCGGGATGCCAGTACTTTTGCGAACAATTTGGAATCTACGTTTAGTAGCGAGATCGGGCGGTAGCTACCGCATTGTAGGGGGTCTTTTCCGGGTTTAAGAAGTACGGTGATGGTGGCCGCCACCGATTCTCTGCCCAGGGTCCCCCCATCTAACACTATGTTTAATGCGTTGGTGAGTCGTGATAAGAGCAAACCTGAGAAGCTCTTATAATATCCCAGGGAGAAGCCATCTGGGCCCGGTGCTTTGCCAGTTTTGGATGATTTGAGAGCAGTCGCCAATTCCTCTACGCTAATCGGCGCGTCCAACATTGTCGCCGAGTCCCGATCCAGCGAGCTCAAGACCGTTTCAGATAGGTATTCATGTATCCTCGAACGGTCCCGTATAGCTAGTGACTGGTGGGTGCAAGTTGTAAAGTCTCTCATAAAAGATCCTGAATTCCTCTGCGAACTTTTCAGGGAAGGGGGAGATCTCCCCATTTGACAAGCGTATCTGACGGATTTGTCTATGTGGAACAGGTCCTCTCAGCAGTCTCGCCAGAAATTTGCCGCCCTTATTAGCGTGAACGTAGTAAAAGTCTTTAGTACGTTGCACTGAGCGGAGATGTCTTTTCAACAAAAGCGCTTTGAGTTTCCTCCTCTGTTCCATAAGGTCACCATACACTGCGGTCAGTTGTGATCGCTTGTGGCTGCATTCCAGTGTCGCGATTGTTTGATGCAAATCAATAAGTTCTGTCATAAACGATTTCCGTTTCTGCGAGGCAAGGCGTATAAGCGTACCTCGGATCACACTCTTGTGTGCTTCCCAAAGAGTTATCTGGGGGAGACGTCCGGGGTATCATTTTCTAGGAAATATCGTTCTAGCTCCTGGTGAATCTGTTCCTTAATGTTTGGGTCCAGTAGGAGGGCTTCATTTAATCTCCAGTTCCAACCCGTCGGTTTATACAGGGGGGCGGTAAGTTCCATCTCGACCGAACCGTGATCTGACCAGGTAGCCGGCGTGATGTCAGCTCTCTGTAGGTGTGTCAGGCCCTCACGGGTGATAAAGAGATAGTCTATACGGGAGTAGCAGTTGTGGAGCGCTGAGTAATAAGTAAAATCCTTTACCGAGGGATGCATCACTCTCCAGCAGTCCACTAGCCTCAGGTCTTCCATCGCTAGTCTGATGGATTTGATAGTACGTTGCGGTATGCAGCTATGTCCCGTCGAGGAATCTAAAATCGGGTCTAGCGGGACATTGAAGTCGCCTCCTGCGATTAGGATTCCGGCCGAGAAATCTTCCAACTGCTGTAGGGTGTTGCGGAGAAAGGGGGCCTGCCTCTTATTAGGCACATAGATGGAGGCTATCGTGTAGATCTTGCCGGCTATGACTCCCTTAAGGAAAAGATATCTCCCCAGTGAGTCCTGTAGCCGGTCCAGCTCCTCAAATCCGAGATCAGCTGCCAGGAGAATGGCCACTCCCGTTTTGTGCGACGTAGGGTTGTTACTGAAATAGTTATTGGGAAAATGTCGATTCCGTAACCTAGGTTGTGAGCCCTCCTTAAAGAGAGTTTCTTGTAATAAGGCAATTGACACATGATTTCTTCTCATTTCCCTCAGCAGGTGTGACCTGCGCTCTGGAACATTAAGACCCCTGCAGTTCTGTGTGACAATCTTCAGGGGTGTGTTGCAATAGGCCATGGTTACCAGATCAGTCGGCTATTAAGGAGCCTTATTGCCCCAAGGAAGGTGCTCAGTTAATGGATCGGGTAATGCAATGGATGGGCTGGGGAAGAAGGGGAGTGGGGGATAAGAATGAGGGGAGGTAGAAAAAGTTTGGAGCGAGAACGAGTACGGTAAGTCGGAAAGTGAAGCAGGAGCCGGCGGTCCAGGTGCGGGTCTGGTTATCCCTGTTTTAGTTAAAAGGAGGTACGTATCCCTGTCGTCAGTACCCTCTCAGAATTTGGGTTAGTCCCAAATCTATGCCCCCCTCCCTAAATGGAGGTGGGTTATCTCGTGCAGCAACCGACACTAACGGGACTTCGGACCGGTACCAGCCCAGGTAACCGAAGCACTCCCTGTGTGGCCGCGCTGCGATCAGCACGAGTTTGTGGGTGTACAAGTGTGTCTCAAGCTCCGACCAGATGTGGCTTCCACGGAGAGACGGTGTGCACCCGCCCCCAACCGCCCCCCAAAGCGCTGTGCTAATAATGTAAAGCGAACCCTGTTGTTGGGCGCCAGCAGTGAATAGATACATGAGCGTCTGCAGTTGCATGAATGGCGGTTGTACAAAGTGTAACTTGTATTCTGGCTGTTTTCTAAAGAGACCCATCAGTCCCCAGGTACTTCCCCACCCACGTGGAGCTTCCGTGTGGTAGTCCCTCAGCTGTACTCTAGGTGTTCCCCACCTATCCAGAAGTTAGATGTATCAGGTGAGAGCAGCCCGGTGGCATGCATCAGGTTCTCTAATTTATCGGTGTGTGCAAGGACCCGCCGCCAGGGGGCCCTCGCTCCCACCCGGGGAGACCCCCTGTATCCACTACCGTGATCCACCCTCTGCAGGACCGCGCGACGTCTGCCTTGATCCTTGTAAAGTCCCTGGGGTGGGGAGGCATGTGGGGGGGGGAGGAGGGGGGGGGCACAAGTCTGTGTAGTCGATTGCTAAATAGCTGCAATAAGCGGGCCTGGCATGGGGTGTACACGGGAGTGCAGATGTTGGGGGCACAAGTAATAAACGTCATGTGGATGCGTAGAATGGCAATCTGATGGTAATCAGTCGTATCAAACATAAGCATGTGGTGGTAAATGGTAACATGTGTATGTATGCATCGAAATAAGACATAACCAGGTCTCCCTCCATGGTCCCCTCTCAAGGGTGAAAGGGAGAGTTATCATGCGGGTGTAACTTATGGGACGCTAGGCATATCTAGAAAAGCAAACAATCGCATGAAACAAATGCATGTAACGGTTTGTGTATATCAAGAAAGACATCATTTCAGTATACGCATTAAATAAAACAAAACACAACCGTGTCTCCCTCTACGGATCCCCGCACCCCCCAACATACCACCCAACATTACACAACCCAACAACAAACCCAATAGTCCCCCCGAACCCAGTGGCAGTGAGATCCAGAGTGTTAACGGGAGGAACATCGTGGGGAGTGGAGCCGCCTTTCATGCCCATCCCTCCCCCCAAAACCCCCCACCCAAGAATCCGCCATCCCGTTCCACATAAGGCATAAACATTTATCGAGAAGCCATAAGTCTCGCTGTGAGAGTGTGAAGCGGGAGGTATAAGTCTAGGTTTAAGAATGCCATGTCAAGCCATGTGCCCCCCACCCCAATGCCCCCCGCCCCAACCTGTAACACAGTGTCCCAGGGTACCTGAAGTCTCATAACATGTGGATCTCGGTCCTTGCGGGGCGGATGAGATAGATGTGGGACCCTGGTCCCGGTCGAGGGGAGGAACCCAAGTCGTGGAATCAGCAGTGTCCCGAGGCATGAACCAAGGCCCTCAGGGATCGTATGGTGGAGAGTGTCATGCGACTACCCGTGGTGGGCGGGTGGGGTTGCAGCTATTCTTCCGGGGATGTCGGTCTCCCATACCGTCCGGGATGGGAGGCAGCCAGGGCACCCGCAGCCCGCTGTCTTGGTTCTCTCCGCGGCCGCGGGGGAGGGCCCAGCGAGCTCAGGATCCAATTGGGGACCGATTGTAATGGGAGGCCTAGTTCCTCCAGGAACTTCGGTACTTCTTCAGGCCATCTCAGGGTAATCCATCGATTTTGATGTCTCGCCATCAGAGCAAAGGGGAACCCCCATTTATAGGTTACGTTATGTTCTCTCAGCGCCGCGGTTACAGGGCGAAGAGCCCGTCTGGCATTGAGGGTGATAGGGGATAGGTCATTATACAGCGAGACCTGTGCTCCCCGGAAGGGCCAAGTGGATCGTTCCCGGGCTTTCACCATGATGTTGTTTTTCACCGGGAAGGAGCTTAGGCAACATACAAGGTCCCTCGGGCCATCCTCCGCGTTCCTGGGTCGCAGGGCCCTATGAGCTCTGTCAAATTCAATTTGTGGCAGGGGGGTAGGGAGCATGATAAGTTGAAAGAGTTCCCTAAGGGTATCTATTGCATCTTCTGCCCCTTCTGCTTCGGGAACACCCCGCACGCGGATGTTGCATCGCCTACCTCTATTGTCCACATCTTCGAGGTGGCGACGCATATTCAGCAGCACCTCTCCCTGTCTGGCCACTGCTGTGTCCGTAGATGTTACACGAGTCGCTAGAGACGCCTCCGCCTCCAGCGCGGTAATGCGGCCCGCGTGCGTGGTCAGTTCGGCGTGGAGCCCAGCGACCTACGCCCTCATGGATTCTTGAATCGCGGCCGTGACAGTCTGTAAGTCAACTTTCGTGGCCATAGCCGCTGTTAGCTCTCTGAGGGTGTTCTCAATCCGCTCCAGAGCAGCATCGGTTGCGGTATGGTTAGGCCCCGCCGCCATCTTGGGGCTCGCGGGTTCGCCGCTCGCTCCGGGTTGAGTGTGGAAGAAGCCATCTAAAGGGCCTTGTTGGGGGTTCCCTGGGGTCTGGGGGTGCTCCGAGCGTTTTGTGCGCCCCATGGATGCTTACAAGTCGCTTAAAATGCTTTAGCGGGGGTTCGGCGGAGCGGAGCTCTCTCTTCAAGCGGCCATCTTGGTCGGAGCCGAAACCACGCCCCCCTTCCGTTATTTCTAGCCTACCTGCCAGCATGTTCTTCTTCTACAAGTACCTCTGGAAGAACATGCTGGCAGGTACTTAAGACCATACTTAAGAACATTCTAATATACTTAATATGTATGAAGCCATGGTTAGGGTCAGCTTTACATTTTAGGTGCTAGCACAACCAGAATAACAAGGTGCCCCCTGCCCCCTAAATCTGTGAATATAGTGAGTGTATGTAGGCATGTAAATGCATGCAGGGGTAAAAATAATGCTAGAAGTAGGTAAGAACAATAATGTTTAAGATTTGAGAGGGATTTTATATCTTAAAAGGATTGCAATCTTAAGAAGAGCTATAGTTGTATTATTTGGGGTGTTTAGACTTATTCAGTTTAAGGTAATAGATGCAGGAGTTGTTACACAGTGTGCATCATTCAGTGTTGTCCTGAGTCCTTCTGCAAGGGACTTGCTGTATGACAAGTAGTGGGCAAATTGGAAGTGATCCCTTCCACTTCCTGTCCAGCCACACACTAAATTTGCTGGGACAGCACTCGTGATTTACACCCTCTATAACTATTCCTGTAGCTATCAAGTGTTAGAGACTGACTGGACTACAAAGAACACTGGCCAGGGCTTCTAGTACTAATCTCATAATGCTCGCCCACCTACACACCAAAAAGACACATTATAAGTGCAAAAAATGTGTCCTTATAGAGGACCTGCACCTGTAAGCAAGAGGACCAGCTTCTGTAAGCAGGTGCCTAATAATGAGAAAAGAATGACGGCTTGAATGGATCCAGGGTGGAATTGATTGTTTTTATATATTGATAAATAGGCTTTACTTACTTTGCAGGTTAAGCTCCTACCACCCTTTCGCCCCTTAGCATTAAGACTGATAATCATTTTCTGTGTGTTTTTCTGTTTTTATTCATGATTTCTATAAAAGATATCAAGGTTAAGAAAATAATGAATTTTTAATAATGAAAATAAACTTTTAGTATGCTTATTTTTACAAGTATTTATGTTTTAGTTCAAGTAAAATAGTTAAAATAGTTTTTTTTTTAGACTTTTATTTCACCATATTCATTGTGGTAAAATATGCTTTTCTGTCATTCAAGTCAAGGACATCATGCCAGCAATGTTTAAATTGCTTTTGCAAGAATTATTCTTATAGTAGTAATTCAAATATGTTTTTGACTTGTAAAAAAAACTATATAAAAATGTTTTACATTCATGTACACACGCTCAAACATATCCACAATACAGATGCAAGATCTTTTTTGTGTTCTTGTTGGTTTTTATTTAATTGTTCATGTATATATATATATATTGTGTTTTACACCCCACCTCCTATAGACTGTAAGCTCGTTTGAGCAGGGTGCTCTTCAACCTATTGTTCCTGTAGGTTTTCTTGTAATTGTCCTATTTATAATTAAATCCCCCCTCTTATAATATTGTAAAGTGCTACGGAATCTGTTGGTGCTATATAAATGGCGCTAATAATAACAATAATAAAAAAAATAATTATATATATATATATATATATATATATTTTTTTTTTTATTAAGATATACATATGTGTGGGAAATGGTTTATTGATGTACTAAGCAGGTAA
The DNA here is from genome assembly GCF_036172605.1 of Pelobates fuscus. Taxonomy (NCBI): domain Eukaryota; kingdom Metazoa; phylum Chordata; class Amphibia; order Anura; family Pelobatidae; genus Pelobates; species Pelobates fuscus. The sequence goes on from NC_086317.1 coordinate 360,929,443, forward strand.
TTTGTTTAAAGGTGAAATTAGACATTTTTATTAACCCATTCACACCACTAAGCAGTCAGGCCTGAATAGCATGTACTGGTGTTTTACCCATCCCTTCAGCCCACCTACCCACCCATGCGGCAGAACACACTCAGGGTCCCGCCTGGCAATGCAGGCATGCCTCTTGTTGTCAACCGCAGCCATCTGCAGCACCTGATTGTGGTAACAGCAGATCACCACAATCATGGTTACAATGTCTCAGCCAATGATTTGTAACATTGGCTAAGATATTGTCTCTTCCCCTCTCTTCTCCTTACTTTGATCTGTGGCAATAGAGGCAGATAAATAGTAATTTTGAAAATGGTATGTCATTGTAGTGGAAATATTACCCTGGCTGCCGTAGTCTCTCAAAGGAAACATAGGCCCAGAAAATAACTTTCTCAAATTTACAGGTATGAACACTGAAAGAGAGTTCTATATTTGACCCTATAACTTTCCAAAACCTCTTAAAACCTGTGCATTGGAGTACTGTTGTACTTGTGAGACATTACTTAACACAAATAGCCGTGTGTCAATTAGTGATGCACCGAACTGTTCGCTGGCGAATAGTTCCTGGCGAACATAGCGTGTTCGCGTTCTCCACGGCGGGCGAACACATGCGCGGTTCGATCCGCCCCCTATTCGTCATCATTGACTAAACTTTGACCCTGTGCCTCACAGTCAGCAGACACATTCCAGCCAATCAGCAGCAGACCCTCCCTTCCAGACCCTTCCACCTCCTGTACAACATCCATTTTAGATTCACTCTGAAGCTGCATTCTTAGATAGAGGAGGGAAAGTGTAGCTGCTGCTCATTTGATAGGGAAATGTATAGCTAGGCTAGTGTATTCAGTGTCCACTACAGTCCTGAAGGACTCATCTGATCTCTGCTGTAAGGACAGCACCCCAAAAAGCCCTTTTTAGGGCTAGAACATCAGTCTGCTTTTTTTTTGTGTAATCTAATTGCAGTTGCCTGCCTGCCAGCTTCTGTGTCAGGCTCACAGTGGATACTGTGCCCACTTGCCCAGTGCCACCACTCATATCTGGTGTCACAATAGCGTGCATTTAAAACCAAAAAACTTTTTTCACTGTTATAGATTGAATAGCAGTTAGTTGTCTGCAAGCGTCTGTGTGTCAGGCCAACAGCGTGTACTCTGCCAGTGCACAGTGCCACTCATATCTGGTGGCACAATAGCGTGCATTTAAAAACCCACAAACTGTAATAGATTGAATTGCAGTTAGTTGTCTGCAAGCGTCTGTGTGTCAGGCTCACAGTGGATACTGTGCCCACTTGCCCAGTGCCACCACTCATATCTGGTGTCACAAGAGCTTGCATTTAAAAAAAAAAAAAAATTCACTGTAATAGATTAATTAACAGTTAGTTGTCTGCAAGCGTCTGTGTGTCAGGCCAAAAGCGTGTACTCTGCCAGTGTGCACAGTGCCACTCATATCTGGTGGCACAATAGCAGGGCCGGACTGGCCCACCGGGATACCGGGAATTTTCCCGGTGGGCTGCGGCACCTGGGGGCTGCTCTGAGCAAGTATGTGCCACCGGGTGGCCGGTCCGGTGGCACACACTCTGAGGGGGCCGGCCGGCGGCCGCATTCCGCGCTGGAGCCGCCGGACCGGGTGGCAGCCTCGCCGGTCCGGCGGCACTCCTTTCACTAATGCAGACTCGCTGAAGGCTGATGGAGGAGGGAGGAGCATGTCTCTGTACCATGCTCCCTCGCGGTTCCTGTGCAGGGAATTGTGGGAACCGCGAGGGAGCATGGTACAGAGACATGCTCCTTCCTCCTCCATCAGCCTTCAGCGAGTCTGCATTAGTGACAGCCTGACAGGAGTGCCGCCGGACCGGCGAGGCTGCCACCCGGTCCGGCGGCTCCAGCGTGGAGTGCGGCCGGCCCCCTTGAGTCCTTGACTCCTCTCAGGTAAATGGGAGGGGAGGGGGGAAATAAAACAGAGGGGCACTGGGAAAGGATGGGGGAAGGAGAGAGAGACACAGAGGGAAAAGGGGCAATAGAAAGATGGTGGAGGGAGGAAAAAGAGACAGAGGGGGAGAGAGAGAGGAAGGGGGAGAGAGAGACACACAGGGAAAGGGGGAGAAAGAGACAGAGGGGAAGAGAGAGGAAGGGGGAGAGAGAGAGAGATGTGGGGGAGAGAGATGTGGGGGAGAGAGAGACACACAGGGAAAGGGGGGGAAAGAGACAGATGGGGAGAGAGAGGAATGGGAGAGAGAGAGACAGAGGGGAAGAGAGAGGAAGGGGGAGAGAGAGACAGAGGGGAAGAGAGAGGAAGGGGAGAGAGAGACAGAGGGGAAGAGAGAGGAAGGGGGAGAGAGAGACAGAGGGGAAGAGAGATGTGGGTGAGAGAGACAGAGGGGAAGAGAGATGTGGGTGAGAGAGAGACAGAGTGGAAGAGAGATGTGGTGGAGAGAGAGACAGAGGGGAAGATAGATGTGGGGAGAGAGAGAGACAGAGGGGAAGAGAGCTGTGGGGGAGAGAGAGAGGGGGGAAGAGAGATATGGGGGAGAGAGAAACACAGGGAAAGGGGGGGAGAGAGATGTGGGGGAGAGAGAGACAGAGGGGAAGAGAGATGTGGGGGAGAGAGAGACACACAGAGAAAGGGGGAGAAAGAGACAGAAGGGAAGAGAGATGTGGAGGAGAGAGAGACAGAGGGAAGAGAGATGTGGGGGAGAGAGAAACACAGGGAAATGGGGGAGAAAGAGACAGAGGGAGAAAGGAGAGAGACACACAAGGGGAGGGGGAGAAAGAGGCAGAGGGGGAAGAGAGAGACTGGGAAGGAGAGGGGAGACTCCCCCCCATGATGCTTTCCACTGCCAGCTGATCTCCCTCCCCGTTCCACAGGCACCGTGCGGGCAGCCGGCTCCTCTGCGTCCTTCTCGCACGAGCACAGAGCGTTGCCGCGGTTACCACGGCAATGCTCCGGCTCTCACGAGAGTGAACTATAGCCCTGGAGCTATGGGCTAGAGTTCAATCACACCACTGCGACCACCATGAATTCCTGGTGGTCGCAGTGTTGAGAGTGAACTCTAGCCCCATAGACACACTGCCCCCCCACACACACCATACACATTCACACACTGCCCCATGCACACATTGCCCCCCCACACACACACACACATTCACAGCCCTCCCATACACACATTTCCCCACACACCCTACGCATTCACACACTACACCCCCCCCACACACACATACACTGAACCTTTCACACACACTGCACCCCTCACACATTGCACCACTGCTCCTATACCCTACTACAGCCCCATATCCCAGCAGACCCCAGGTAAGTTGTCAAACAGTTCTTAAATGGTTTGACTACTTACTCTGTGAGGGGGGCCCCGGCACTCCTTGCACCATAACCACTACACAGAGCAGTAGTGGTTATTGTGTATGGATTTTTTCTTTAAATAATCTACAAGTGCCCCTCCCGGGATCAGGCTCTGGATCCGCCACTGGTATATGACATGTATATTAGATATATATATATATATATATATATATAAATCTAGATAGCCCCTGCACTCCAACCATGACAATAAGAAAAAAATACCTGGTGCTCTGGTGGCTGAATAATACAAAACACGAAAAATACCGGCACTCAAGGATTTTCAGCAAATCAAATCTTCATTTATTTCAAAGAAAAGAATCGACGTTTCAGCTCCTCACAGGAGCTTTCATGAAAGCTGTCCTGATGAAAGCTCCTGTGAGGAGCTGAAACGTTGATTCTTTTCTTCGAAATAAATGAAGATTTGATTTGCTGAAAATCCTTGAGTGCCGGTATTTTTCGTGTTTTATATATATATATATATATATATATATATATATATAATTATGCCTATTTTATTTACACATATGTTAATGTACATTTATATATGCATAATACGAGAAATGTCATTAATATGTACCATATGTAATGAGCAGATATTGTCCGAGTCTTGTTGCTAGGTGCATACTCCAGCACAATAACATATTTAAAGTAAAGAGCGCACCCACAGGACTTCAAAATAAACAAGATAACGTAAATTTTTTACAGTTGTGCCCTACATACATTCACCATTTCAGTCCCATTACCAAGCTTTTCTTAATATGTCAAGGTAGTTGGACTGAAACATTGATTACATGCAAAGGCACGTCTGCTTAAAATAAATCAGCACTTTTGTTTATTTTGAAGCCTATGAGTGCTTTTTTTTACGGTGGAGTAATCATTTTTAATTTTAAGTTCTCTTTTCTAACTCTGTACCTGCACACTATGCTGGCGCGACGTATTATGGGGCTGGTAAATATTTTTTTCCAGGGCTGCTTTTAATTCCCAGTCCGGCCCTGCACAATAGCGTGCATTTAAAAACCCACAAACATTTTTTTCACTGTAATAGATTGAATTGCAGTTAGTTGTCTGCAAGCGTCTGTGTGTCAGGCTCACAGTGGATACTGTGCCCACTTGCCCAGTGCCACCACTCATATCTGGTGTCACAATAGCTTGCATTTAAAAACAAACATTTTTTTTCACTGTAATAGATTAATTAACAGTTAGTTGTCTGCAAGTGTCTGTGTGTCAGGCCAACAGCGTGTACTCATATCTGGTGGCACAATAGCGTGCATTTAAAAACCCACAAACTTTTTTCACTGTTATAGATTGAATAGCAGTTAGTTGTCTGCAAGCGTCTGTGTGTCAGGCCAACAGTGTGTACTCTGCCAGTGCACAGTGCCACTCATATCTGGTGGCAAAATAGCGTGCATTTAAAAAAAAAAAAAATTTCACTGTTATAAATTGAATAGCAGTTAGTTGTCTGCAAGCGTCTGTGTGTCAGGCCAACAGCGTGTACTCTGCCAACCTCTGCCAGTGCACATTGCCACTCATATCTGGTGTCACAATAGCGTGCATTTAAAAACAAAAACCTTTTTTCACTGTTATAGATTGAATAGCAGTTACTTGTCTTGAAGCGGGTGTGTTAGGCCTACAGCGTGTACTCTGCCAACCTCTGCCAATGCACATTGCCACTCATATCTGGTGTCTCTATAGCGTGCTTTTAAAAACCAAAAAACTTTTTTCACTGTTATAGATTGAAGAGCAGTTAGTTGTCTGCAAGCGTCAGTGTGTCAGGCTAACAGCGTGTACTCTGCCAACCTCTGCCAGTGCACATTGCCACTCATATCTGGTGTCACAATAGCGTGCATTTAAAAACAAAACAATTTTTTCACTGTTATAGATTGAATAGCAGTTACTTGTCTTGAAGCGGGTGTGTCAGGCCAACAACGTGTACTCTGCCAACCTTTGCCAGTGCACATTGCCGCTCATATCTGGTGTCACAATAGCGTGCATTTAAAAACAAAAAACTTTTTTCACTGTTATAGATTGAATAGCAGTTAGTTGTCTGCAAGCGTCTGTGTGTCAGGCCAACAGCGTGTACTCTGCCAACCTCTGCCAGTGCACATTGTCACTCATATCTGGTGTCACAATAGCGTGCATTTAAAAACAAAAAACTTTTTTCACTGTTATAGATTGAATAGCAGTTACTTGTCTTGAAGCGGGTGTGTCAGGCCTACAGCGTGTACTCTGACAACCTCTGCCAGTGCACATTGTCACTCATATCTGGTGTCACAATAGCGTGCATTTAAAAACAAAAAACTTTTTTCACTGTTTTAGATTGAATAGCAGTTACTTGTCTTCAAGTGGGTGTGTCAGGCCAACAGCGTGTACTCGGCCAACCTCTGCCAGTGCACATTGCCACTCATATCTGGTGTCACAATAGCATGCATTTAAAAACAAAAAACTTTTTTCACTGTTATAGATTGAATAGCAGTAACTTGTCTTCAAGCGGGTGTGTCAGGCCTACAGCGTGTACTCTGCCAACCTCTGCCAGTGCACATTGCCACTAATATCTGGTGTCACAATAGCGTGCATTTAAAACCAAAAAACTTTTTTCACTGTTATAGATTGAATACCAGTTAGTTGTCTTCAAGCGGGTGTGTCAGGCCTACAGCGTGTACTCTGCCAACCTCTGCCACTGCACAGTGCCACTCATATCTGGTCTTACAGTAGCTTGCACGCATAGTACCACTAATCCACAAAAAAATGCAGGCAGAGACAGGCCACCACGCAGGGGCCATCGTGGTCGTGGTGCTGTGGTTCCCTTTTGCCCTAGAGGCCCAGTTTTCAGAGGCCACGTACCCTGAACTTGAAAAGTTCTGAGGACATAGTTGACTGGCTAGCACAGGACACCCAATCTTCTACAGCTTCCGCTTGGAACCTTGACGCGCCAGCCTCCTCCAGCTTAGCTTCGGGCACCTCTCAAGATACCACTCACCCGCCTGCCGCCACCACCAACACTAGCACCACAGCCGCTTCACTTGGTATGTCAGAGGAGTTATTTACACATCCGTTTGAAGAAATGAGTGATGCGCAACCATTATTGCCAGATGATGTAGATAACAAGGATATGTCTCAGGCAGGCAGCATTACACACATGGACGTACGGTGTGATGATGATGATTTTGTACCCGCTGCTGCTTCCTTTGCTGAGTTGTCAGATACAAGTGAAGCGGTTGATGATGACGATGCGTCCATGGATGTCACGTGGGTGCCCGCTCGGCAAGAAGAAGAACAGGGCGAAAGTTCAGATGGGGAGAAAGAGAGGAGGAGGAGGAGACGAGTTGGAAGCAGGGGGAGGTCGTCGCAAGGAGCTAGTGGCACAGTCAGACAGCATGCATCAGAACCCGGGGTCAGCCTGACAGCACGCCAATCAACGCATGCTGTGTCCACCACCAGAATGCCGTCATTGCAGAGCTCAGCAGTGTGGCATTTTTTTTGTGTGTCTGCCTCTGACAACAGCGATGCCATTTGCAACCTGTGCCAAAAGAAACTGAGTCGTGGAAGGTCCAACACCCACCTAGGTACAACTGCTTTGCGTAGGCACATGATCGCACATCACAAATGCCTATAGGATCAACACATGAGTACAAGCAGCACACAAACTCAAAGCCGCCATCCTCCTCCTGGTCCAGCATCTTCAGCCACGTCAACCACTGCTGTCCTCCTTGCCCCCTCTCAACCATCCGCCACTCCGTCTCTCGCCTTGAACAGTTCCCGCTCATCTGCCCACAGTTAGGTGTCTGTCAAGGACATGTTTGAGCGTAAGAAGCCAATGTCAGAAAGTTACCCCCTTGCCCAGCGTCTGACAGCTGGCTTGTCTGAACTATTAGCCCGCCAGCTTTTACCATACAAGCTGGTGGAGTCTGAGGCATTCAAAAAATTTGTGGCTATTGGGATACCGTAGTGGAAGGTACCCGGACAAAATTTCTTTGCACAAAAGGCATTCCCCAACCTGTACTCGATTGTGCAAAAGGAAGTAATGGCATGTCTGGCACACGGTGTTGGGGCAAGGGTCCATCTGACCACTGATACCTAGTCTACAAAGCATGGTCAGGGCAGGTATATCACCTACACTGCGCATTGGGTAATCCTGCTGATGGCTGCCAAGCATACTCCTACTCCATCCTCTTCCATAACCTCCTCAACTGAGTCCTCTTCTGCTGCTGTGTCTTGCTTCACATCAACGGCACCCCCCAGCTCCCCAGGTACTATTCCACATCCCGGATACGGCAGTGTCACGCCGTCTTAGGTTTACTTGCTTGAAAGCAGAGAATCACACTGGACAAGCACTCCTGTCCGCCCTGAACACACAGGTGGAAAAGTGGCTGACTCCGCAGCAACTGGATATCGGCAAAGTGGTTGGTGACAACGGAACAAATTTGTTGACGGCATTGAAGTTGGGCAAGTTGTCACATGTGCCGTGCATGGCACATGTGTGTAATCTGATCGTACAACGCTTTGTGCATAAGTACACAGGCTTACAGGACGTCCTGAAGCAGGTCAGGAAGGTGTGTGGCCATTTCAGGCGTTCCTACATGGCCATGGCGCACTTTGCAGATATCCAGCGGCGAAACAACATGCCAGTGAGGCGCTTGATTTGCGACAGCCTGACACGTTGGAATTCAACACTCCTAATGTTCAACCGCCTGCTCCAACAAGAAAAAGCCGTTAATGAATATTTGTATGACCGGGGTGCTAGGACAGCCTCTGGGGAGCTGGGAATTTTTTTGCCACGTTACTGAACGCTCATGCGCAATGCCTGTAGGCTCATGCGTCCTTTTGAGAAGGTGACAAACCTAGTCAGTCGCACCGAAGGCACCATCAACGACATCATACCATTTGTTTTCTTCCTGTAGCGTGCCTTGCGAAGAGTGCTGGATCAGGCCGTAGTTGAGCGTGAAGAGGAAGTGGAAGAGTTGTGGTCACCATCACCACCAGAAACAGCCTTATCAGCATCGCTTGCTGGACCTGTGGCAATGCTGGTAGAGGATTGTGAGGAAGAGGAGTCAGAGGAGGAATGTGGCTTTGAGGAGGAGGAGGAAGACAAACCACAACAGGCATCCCAGGGTGCTCGTTGTCACCTATCTGGTACCCGTAGTGTTGTACGTGGCTGGGTGGAAGAACATACCTTCATTGAGATCACTGAGGAGGAGGAACGGGAAATGACTTGCTCGGCATCCAACCTTGTGCAAATGGGGTCTTTCATGCTGTCGTGCCTGTTGAGGGACCCTCATATAAAAAGGCTGAAGGAGAACGACCTGTACTGGGTGTCCACGCTACTAGACCCCCAGTATAAGCAGAAAGTGGCTGAAATGTTACCAAATTACAACAAGTCGGAAAGGATGCAGCATTTGCAAAATAAATTAAAAAGTATGCTTTACACAGCGTATAAGGGTGATGTCACAGCACAACGGGAATCTAACAGGGGAAGAGGTGAAAGTAATCCTCCTCCTCCCACGACCACGCCGGCAAGGACAGGACGCTTTAAAGACATGTTGTTGATGGAGGACATGCAGAGCTTTTAAGTCCTACACATCGCCCCAGCCCTTCGGGATCCACCCTCAAAGAACGACTCGACCGACAGGTAGCAGACTACCTCGCCTTAACTGCAGATATCGACACTCTGAGGAGCGATGAACCCCTTGACTACTGGGTGTGCAGGCTTGACCTGTTGCCTGAGCTATCCCAATTTGCGATAGAACTTCTGGCCTGCCCCGCTTCAAGTGTCCTGTCAGAAAGTACCTTCAGTGCAGCAGGAGGTATTGTCACTGAGAAGAGAAGTCGCCTAGGTCAAAATAGATTACCTCACCTTTATTAAGATGAATGAGGGATGGATCCCGAAGGAACTGACAGTGGGCGATACATTCGACTAAAAAAGGCCTGATGAGATGAGCTGCCTTGGCCTAAAAATGGTGACCCTATGTAGGTGGAACAGTCCCTATTCTGCTCTGTGTCAGTGTGTATCAGGGCCTCTGAGGACAGGTGTCAATCCATATCTGCCAAGTGACCCTATGTAGGAGGAACAGTCCCTATTCTGCTCTGTGTCAGTGTGTATCAGGGTCTCTGAGGACAGGTGTCAATCCATATCTGCCAAGTGACCCTATGTAGGGGGAACAGTCCCTATTTTGCTCTGTGTCAGTGTGTATCAGGGTCTCTGAGGACAGGTGTCAATCCATATCTGCCAAGTGACCCTATGTAGGAGGAACAGTGCCTATTCTGCTCTGTGTCAGTGTGTATCAGGGTCCATGAGGACAGGTGTCAATCCATATCTGCCAAGTGACCCTATGTAGGGGGAACAGTCCCTATTCTGCTCTGTGTCAGTGTGTATCAGGATCTCTGAGGACAGGTGTCAATCCATATGTCAAGGTGTCAATCCATATGTCAAGGGGTCAATATGTAATATGTCAGGTGTCAATCCATATTCATTGTGATTTAGCGATGTTAGGTGATTTATGCCCTTTGTGGATTAAAACCAGACTCTGCATCAACTGTGTAATTTTCCATGGGAGTTTTGCCATGGATCCCCCTCCGGCATGCCACAGTCCAGGTGTTAGTCCCCTTAAAACAACTTTTCCATCACTATTGTGGCCAGAAAGAGTTCCTGTGGGTTTTAAAATTCGCCTGCCCATTGAAGTCAATGGCGGTTCGCCCGGTTTGCCGGTTCGCGAACGTTTGCGGAAGTTCGCCGTTCGCCGTTCGCAAACCGAACATTTTGTGTTCGCGACATCACTAGTGTCAATGCAATGAACTGTATAATGATGATGATATTATCAGTGAAAATGCATTTTTTTTTGTAAATTGTGTATCTCTACAATCTTGTCCTTGACATCCTTGGACAGCTCTTTGGTCTTGGCCATGGTGGAGAGTTTGGAATCTGATTGATTGCTTCTGTGGACAGGTGTCTTTTTAACAGGTAACAAGCTGAGATTAGGAGCACTCCCTTTAAGAGAGTGCTCCTAATCTCAGCTTGTTACCTGTATAAAAGACACCTGGGAGCAGAAAATATTGCTGATTGATAGGGGATCAAATACTTATTTCACTTATTGACTGCAAATCAATTTATAACTTTTTTGACATGCGTTTTTATGGATTTTTTTGTTATTCTGTCGACCACTGTTAAAATACATATCATTAAAATTATAGATTGATCAGTCTGTGGACAAACGTTCAAAATCAACAGGGGTTTAAATACTTTTGTGGATAATCGAATATATAAAAAAAAATCTGAAGAAATAAAAGAATGTTGTTACATATATCACAAAAATGGCTTAATACCTGCTACGTGCATTATCTGTCAATACTAATTTGACTTGTTATTTTTGTTTGTTTTATTTTTTTATATACCTCCGGGTCCCAGTGCATAGGCTGGTTCCAGAGTGATGTCGGGTAGTTTAGGGCAAATGCACGGAGTTTCTGCCATGTGCATCTTACTTGATTGGGCACTGACTCTGCTCACCCATGTATAAATAGTTTATGTGCATTTAACCCCTTAAGGACACATGACATGTGTGACATGTCATGATTCCCTTTTATTCCAGAAGTTTGGTCCTTAAGGGGTTAAAGCCCTCTTTCCCCTGAAAAATGCACTAAAAATTATGTATAATAAGTGTGGGTGCACTTAATCTGAAAGAGGTAAATTATGGTTGAACAGATATATATCTCAAATTCTGGTTTTGCTTTGTAATTGTTTTCGTAAGAACTGGTACAATTGCCTCTGTTCTTAAGAAGTTAAACAATATAGTAGAGCTATATATAGGGGACATGCAACAGACTTGCATCAACAACACATTGGGGATAGTTTTCAAAGTGTTGTGAAAAGTAATGGTTATTATTTTAATCATATTTATTAAAGTGATTTAAAAAGTACATTTTCGATAATAAATGTTACTGGTTTTACCAAAAATCATGATTTCTGTGATGACCAAATTTACAGTGGTGGGAACAATTCTTTCATTGTTCTGTCGAAAAAGTGGCAAGAAAATTCACATATCCGTTTTATTACCAAATAGTTCATATGTTCAAATCTGGCACAACATTCTCAAAAGCAATACTTAAAAGTCTTGGCATGAATTTGATAAAATCCCTCCATTGTCTCTGGTACATGTGATCAACTTGCTTGTGTCACTATTTAATAAACAGTAATGGCATGTGATTCTTAGCAGCATTTGTAAGGAAATGTTACTTCCTTATCTTCAGGGTAGGAGGATTCCTTTAGGAGTTATAATTTGTCATTAAATACTAACCACAATTAATTAAGGCAACAAAAAAGTAATGTTAAAGCTAAGGTGTATAGTAGATAAGTAGTGGTCAGCATAAATCATAACATTTAAGTCAAAAGGGAAATTAAATGGACTAAAATGTTGTGTTCAGTACAATTCTACAAAAAGGAGGTTGCCATTGTGTTATTGGAACTAGTGTATACTAGGTTAGCAATTTAGAAACAAAGAAAAAATTAAGCTGAGAAAGAAACAGCTATTAACTGGGGATTAGCCCTTTATATGCTTAAACATTGCAAACTAGAAAGTAAAAAGGTGTTTTTAACACACAGAGCTAGGAAGGAGAGACTGGCTAGATGAACTATAATAGATTAAATAAAACTTAAACTAAAGGTTGCCTACCAAAATGGGTCAAATGAGCCAGCTGGTCCTGAGTTCTCCTGAGCGTGCTTTTAAAAACCAAAAAACTTTTTTCACTGTTATAGATTGAAGAGCAGTTAGTTGTCTGCAAGCGTCAGTGTGTCAGGCTAACAGCGTGTACTCTGCCAACCTCTGCCAGTGCACATTGCCACTCATATCTGGTGTCACAATAGCGTGCATTTAAAAACAAAACAATTTTTTCACTGTTATAGATTGAATAGCAGTTACTTGTCTTGAAGCGGGTGTGTCAGGCCAACAACGTGTACTCTGCCAACCTTTGCCAGTGCACATTGCCGCTCATATCTGGTGTCACAATAGCGTGCATTTAAAAACAAAAAACTTTTTTCACTGTTATAGATTGAATAGCAGTTAGTTGTCTGCAAGCGTCTGTGTGTCAGGCCAACAGCGTGTACTCTGCCAACCTCTGCCAGTGCACATTGTCACTCATATCTGGTGTCACAATAGCGTGCATTTAAAAACAAAAAACTTTTTTCACTGTTATAGATTGAATAGCAGTTACTTGTCTTGAAGCGGGTGTGTCAGGCCTACAGCGTGTACTCTGACAACCTCTGCCAGTGCACATTGTCACTCATATCTGGTGTCACAATAGCGTGCATTTAAAAACAAAAAACTTTTTTCACTGTTTTAGATTGAATAGCAGTTACTTGTCTTCAAGTGGGTGTGTCAGGCCAACAGCGTGTACTCGGCCAACCTCTGCCAGTGCACATTGCCACTCATATCTGGTGTCACAATAGCATGCATTTAAAAACAAAAAACTTTTTTCACTGTTATAGATTGAATAGCAGTAACTTGTCTTCAAGCGGGTGTGTCAGGCCTACAGCGTGTACTCTGCCAACCTCTGCCAGTGCACATTGCCACTAATATCTGGTGTCACAATAGCGTGCATTTAAAACCAAAAAACTTTTTTCACTGTTATAGATTGAATACCAGTTAGTTGTCTTCAAGCGGGTGTGTCAGGCCTACAGCGTGTACTCTGCCAACCTCTGCCACTGCACAGTGCCACTCATATCTGGTCTTACAGTAGCTTGCACGCATAGTACCACTAATCCACAAAAAAATGCAGGCAGAGACAGGCCACCACGCAGGGGCCATCGTGGTCGTGGTGCTGTGGTTCCCTTTTGCCCTAGAGGCCCAGTTTTCAGAGGCCACGTACCCTGAACTTGAAAAGTTCTGAGGACATAGTTGACTGGCTAGCACAGGACACCCAATCTTCTACAGCTTCCGCTTGGAACCTTGACGCGCCAGCCTCCTCCAGCTTAGCTTCGGGCACCTCTCAAGATACCACTCACCCGCCTGCCGCCACCACCAACACTAGCACCACAGCCGCTTCACTTGGTATGTCAGAGGAGTTATTTACACATCCGTTTGAAGAAATGAGTGATGCGCAACCATTATTGCCAGATGATGTAGATAACAAGGATATGTCTCAGGCAGGCAGCATTACACACATGGACGTACGGTGTGATGATGATGATTTTGTACCCGCTGCTGCTTCCTTTGCTGAGTTGTCAGATACAAGTGAAGCGGTTGATGATGACGATGCGTCCATGGATGTCACGTGGGTGCCCGCTCGGCAAGAAGAAGAACAGGGCGAAAGTTCAGATGGGGAGAAAGAGAGGAGGAGGAGGAGACGAGTTGGAAGCAGGGGGAGGTCGTCGCAAGGAGCTAGTGGCACAGTCAGACAGCATGCATCAGAACCCGGGGTCAGCCTGACAGCACGCCAATCAACGCATGCTGTGTCCACCACCAGAATGCCGTCATTGCAGAGCTCAGCAGTGTGGCATTTTTTTTGTGTGTCTGCCTCTGACAACAGCGATGCCATTTGCAACCTGTGCCAAAAGAAACTGAGTCGTGGAAGGTCCAACACCCACCTAGGTACAACTGCTTTGCGTAGGCACATGATCGCACATCACAAATGCCTATAGGATCAACACATGAGTACAAGCAGCACACAAACTCAAAGCCGCCATCCTCCTCCTGGTCCAGCATCTTCAGCCACGTCAACCACTGCTGTCCTCCTTGCCCCCTCTCAACCATCCGCCACTCCGTCTCTCGCCTTGAACAGTTCCCGCTCATCTGCCCACAGTTAGGTGTCTGTCAAGGACATGTTTGAGCGTAAGAAGCCAATGTCAGAAAGTTACCCCCTTGCCCAGCGTCTGACAGCTGGCTTGTCTGAACTATTAGCCCGCCAGCTTTTACCATACAAGCTGGTGGAGTCTGAGGCATTCAAAAAATTTGTGGCTATTGGGATACCGTAGTGGAAGGTACCCGGACAAAATTTCTTTGCACAAAAGGCATTCCCCAACCTGTACTCGATTGTGCAAAAGGAAGTAATGGCATGTCTGGCACACGGTGTTGGGGCAAGGGTCCATCTGACCACTGATACCTAGTCTACAAAGCATGGTCAGGGCAGGTATATCACCTACACTGCGCATTGGGTAATCCTGCTGATGGCTGCCAAGCATACTCCTACTCCATCCTCTTCCATAACCTCCTCAACTGAGTCCTCTTCTGCTGCTGTGTCTTGCTTCACATCAACGGCACCCCCCAGCTCCCCAGGTACTATTCCACATCCCGGATACGGCAGTGTCACGCCGTCTTAGGTTTACTTGCTTGAAAGCAGAGAATCACACTGGACAAGCACTCCTGTCCGCCCTGAACACACAGGTGGAAAAGTGGCTGACTCCGCAGCAACTGGATATCGGCAAAGTGGTTGGTGACAACGGAACAAATTTGTTGACGGCATTGAAGTTGGGCAAGTTGTCACATGTGCCGTGCATGGCACATGTGTGTAATCTGATCGTACAACGCTTTGTGCATAAGTACACAGGCTTACAGGACGTCCTGAAGCAGGTCAGGAAGGTGTGTGGCCATTTCAGGCGTTCCTACATGGCCATGGCGCACTTTGCAGATATCCAGCGGCGAAACAACATGCCAGTGAGGCGCTTGATTTGCGACAGCCTGACACGTTGGAATTCAACACTCCTAATGTTCAACCGCCTGCTCCAACAAGAAAAAGCCGTTAATGAATATTTGTATGACCGGGGTGCTAGGACAGCCTCTGGGGAGCTGGGAATTTTTTTGCCACGTTACTGAACGCTCATGCGCAATGCCTGTAGGCTCATGCGTCCTTTTGAGAAGGTGACAAACCTAGTCAGTCGCACCGAAGGCACCATCAACGACATCATACCATTTGTTTTCTTCCTGTAGCGTGCCTTGCGAAGAGTGCTGGATCAGGCCGTAGTTGAGCGTGAAGAGGAAGTGGAAGAGTTGTGGTCACCATCACCACCAGAAACAGCCTTATCAGCATCGCTTGCTGGACCTGTGGCAATGCTGGTAGAGGATTGTGAGGAAGAGGAGTCAGAGGAGGAATGTGGCTTTGAGGAGGAGGAGGAAGACAAACCACAACAGGCATCCCAGGGTGCTCGTTGTCACCTATCTGGTACCCGTAGTGTTGTACGTGGCTGGGTGGAAGAACATACCTTCATTGAGATCACTGAGGAGGAGGAACGGGAAATGACTTGCTCGGCATCCAACCTTGTGCAAATGGGGTCTTTCATGCTGTCGTGCCTGTTGAGGGACCCTCATATAAAAAGGCTGAAGGAGAACGACCTGTACTGGGTGTCCACGCTACTAGACCCCCAGTATAAGCAGAAAGTGGCTGAAATGTTACCAAATTACAACAAGTCGGAAAGGATGCAGCATTTGCAAAATAAATTAAAAAGTATGCTTTACACAGCGTATAAGGGTGATGTCACAGCACAACGGGAATCTAACAGGGGAAGAGGTGAAAGTAATCCTCCTCCTCCCACGACCACGCCGGCAAGGACAGGACGCTTTAAAGACATGTTGTTGATGGAGGACATGCAGAGCTTTTAAGTCCTACACATCGCCCCAGCCCTTCGGGATCCACCCTCAAAGAACGACTCGACCGACAGGTAGCAGACTACCTCGCCTTAACTGCAGATATCGACACTCTGAGGAGCGATGAACCCCTTGACTACTGGGTGTGCAGGCTTGACCTGTTGCCTGAGCTATCCCAATTTGCGATAGAACTTCTGGCCTGCCCCGCTTCAAGTGTCCTGTCAGAAAGTACCTTCAGTGCAGCAGGAGGTATTGTCACTGAGAAGAGAAGTCGCCTAGGTCAAAATAGATTACCTCACCTTTATTAAGATGAATGAGGGATGGATCCCGAAGGAACTGACAGTGGGCGATACATTCGACTAAAAAAGGCCTGATGAGATGAGCTGCCTTGGCCTAAAAATGGTGACCCTATGTAGGTGGAACAGTCCCTATTCTGCTCTGTGTCAGTGTGTATCAGGGCCTCTGAGGACAGGTGTCAATCCATATCTGCCAAGTGACCCTATGTAGGAGGAACAGTCCCTATTCTGCTCTGTGTCAGTGTGTATCAGGGTCTCTGAGGACAGGTGTCAATCCATATCTGCCAAGTGACCCTATGTAGGGGGAACAGTCCCTATTTTGCTCTGTGTCAGTGTGTATCAGGGTCTCTGAGGACAGGTGTCAATCCATATCTGCCAAGTGACCCTATGTAGGAGGAACAGTGCCTATTCTGCTCTGTGTCAGTGTGTATCAGGGTCCATGAGGACAGGTGTCAATCCATATCTGCCAAGTGACCCTATGTAGGGGGAACAGTCCCTATTCTGCTCTGTGTCAGTGTGTATCAGGATCTCTGAGGACAGGTGTCAATCCATATGTCAAGGTGTCAATCCATATGTCAAGGGGTCAATATGTAATATGTCAGGTGTCAATCCATATTCATTGTGATTTAGCGATGTTAGGTGATTTATGCCCTTTGTGGATTAAAACCAGACTCTGCATCAACTGTGTAATTTTCCATGGGAGTTTTGCCATGGATCCCCCTCCGGCATGCCACAGTCCAGGTGTTAGTCCCCTTAAAACAACTTTTCCATCACTATTGTGGCCAGAAAGAGTTCCTGTGGGTTTTAAAATTCGCCTGCCCATTGAAGTCAATGGCGGTTCGCCCGGTTTGCCGGTTCGCGAACGTTTGCGGAAGTTCGCCGTTCGCCGTTCGCAAACCGAACATTTTGTGTTCGCGACATCACTAGTGTCAATGCAATGAACTGTATAATGATGATGATATTATCAGTGAAAATGCATTTTTTTTTGTAAATTGTGTATCTCTACAATCTTGTCCTTGACATCCTTGGACAGCTCTTTGGTCTTGGCCATGGTGGAGAGTTTGGAATCTGATTGATTGCTTCTGTGGACAGGTGTCTTTTTAACAGGTAACAAGCTGAGATTAGGAGCACTCCCTTTAAGAGAGTGCTCCTAATCTCAGCTTGTTACCTGTATAAAAGACACCTGGGAGCAGAAAATATTGCTGATTGATAGGGGATCAAATACTTATTTCACTTATTGACTGCAAATCAATTTATAACTTTTTTGACATGCGTTTTTATGGATTTTTTTGTTATTCTGTCGACCACTGTTAAAATACATATCATTAAAATTATAGATTGATCAGTCTGTGGACAAACGTTCAAAATCAACAGGGGTTTAAATACTTTTGTGGATAATCGAATATATAAAAAAAAATCTGAAGAAATAAAAGAATGTTGTTACATATATCACAAAAATGGCTTAATACCTGCTACGTGCATTATCTGTCAATACTAATTTGACTTGTTATTTTTGTTTGTTTTATTTTTTTATATACCTCCGGGTCCCAGTGCATAGGCTGGTTCCAGAGTGATGTCGGGTAGTTTAGGGCAAATGCACGGAGTTTCTGCCATGTGCATCTTACTTGATTGGGCACTGACTCTGCTCACCCATGTATAAATAGTTTATGTGCATTTAACCCCTTAAGGACACATGACATGTGTGACATGTCATGATTCCCTTTTATTCCAGAAGTTTGGTCCTTAAGGGGTTAAAGCCCTCTTTCCCCTGAAAAATGCACTAAAAATTATGTATAATAAGTGTGGGTGCACTTAATCTGAAAGAGGTAAATTATGGTTGAACAGATATATATCTCAAATTCTGGTTTTGCTTTGTAATTGTTTTCGTAAGAACTGGTACAATTGCCTCTGTTCTTAAGAAGTTAAACAATATAGTAGAGCTATATATAGGGGACATGCAACAGACTTGCATCAACAACACATTGGGGATAGTTTTCAAAGTGTTGTGAAAAGTAATGGTTATTATTTTAATCATATTTATTAAAGTGATTTAAAAAGTACATTTTCGATAATAAATGTTACTGGTTTTACCAAAAATCATGATTTCTGTGATGACCAAATTTACAGTGGTGGGAACAATTCTTTCATTGTTCTGTCGAAAAAGTGGCAAGAAAATTCACATATCCGTTTTATTACCAAATAGTTCATATGTTCAAATCTGGCACAACATTCTCAAAAGCAATACTTAAAAGTCTTGGCATGAATTTGATAAAATCCCTCCATTGTCTCTGGTACATGTGATCAACTTGCTTGTGTCACTATTTAATAAACAGTAATGGCATGTGATTCTTAGCAGCATTTGTAAGGAAATGTTACTTCCTTATCTTCAGGGTAGGAGGATTCCTTTAGGAGTTATAATTTGTCATTAAATACTAACCACAATTAATTAAGGCAACAAAAAAGTAATGTTAAAGCTAAGGTGTATAGTAGATAAGTAGTGGTCAGCATAAATCATAACATTTAAGTCAAAAGGGAAATTAAATGGACTAAAATGTTGTGTTCAGTACAATTCTACAAAAAGGAGGTTGCCATTGTGTTATTGGAACTAGTGTATACTAGGTTAGCAATTTAGAAACAAAGAAAAAATTAAGCTGAGAAAGAAACAGCTATTAACTGGGGATTAGCCCTTTATATGCTTAAACATTGCAAACTAGAAAGTAAAAAGGTGTTTTTAACACACAGAGCTAGGAAGGAGAGACTGGCTAGATGAACTATAATAGATTAAATAAAACTTAAACTAAAGGTTGCCTACCAAAATGGGTCAAATGAGCCAGCTGGTCCTGAGTTCTCCTGAGCGTGCTTTTAAAAACCAAAAAACTTTTTTCACTGTTATAGATTGAAGAGCAGTTAGTTGTCTGCAAGCGTCAGTGTGTCAGGCTAACAGCGTGTACTCTGCCAACCTCTGCCAGTGCACATTGCCACTCATATCTGGTGTCACAATAGCGTGCATTTAAAAACAAAACAATTTTTTCACTGTTATAGATTGAATAGCAGTTACTTGTCTTGAAGCGGGTGTGTCAGGCCAACAACGTGTACTCTGCCAACCTTTGCCAGTGCACATTGCCGCTCATATCTGGTGTCACAATAGCGTGCATTTAAAAACAAAAAACTTTTTTCACTGTTATAGATTGAATAGCAGTTAGTTGTCTGCAAGCGTCTGTGTGTCAGGCCAACAGCGTGTACTCTGCCAACCTCTGCCAGTGCACATTGTCACTCATATCTGGTGTCACAATAGCGTGCATTTAAAAACAAAAAACTTTTTTCACTGTTATAGATTGAATAGCAGTTACTTGTCTTGAAGCGGGTGTGTCAGGCCTACAGCGTGTACTCTGACAACCTCTGCCAGTGCACATTGTCACTCATATCTGGTGTCACAATAGCGTGCATTTAAAAACAAAAAACTTTTTTCACTGTTTTAGATTGAATAGCAGTTACTTGTCTTCAAGTGGGTGTGTCAGGCCAACAGCGTGTACTCGGCCAACCTCTGCCAGTGCACATTGCCACTCATATCTGGTGTCACAATAGCATGCATTTAAAAACAAAAAACTTTTTTCACTGTTATAGATTGAATAGCAGTAACTTGTCTTCAAGCGGGTGTGTCAGGCCTACAGCGTGTACTCTGCCAACCTCTGCCAGTGCACATTGCCACTAATATCTGGTGTCACAATAGCGTGCATTTAAAACCAAAAAACTTTTTTCACTGTTATAGATTGAATACCAGTTAGTTGTCTTCAAGCGGGTGTGTCAGGCCTACAGCGTGTACTCTGCCAACCTCTGCCACTGCACAGTGCCACTCATATCTGGTCTTACAGTAGCTTGCACGCATAGTACCACTAATCCACAAAAAAATGCAGGCAGAGACAGGCCACCACGCAGGGGCCATCGTGGTCGTGGTGCTGTGGTTCCCTTTTGCCCTAGAGGCCCAGTTTTCAGAGGCCACGTACCCTGAACTTGAAAAGTTCTGAGGACATAGTTGACTGGCTAGCACAGGACACCCAATCTTCTACAGCTTCCGCTTGGAACCTTGACGCGCCAGCCTCCTCCAGCTTAGCTTCGGGCACCTCTCAAGATACCACTCACCCGCCTGCCGCCACCACCAACACTAGCACCACAGCCGCTTCACTTGGTATGTCAGAGGAGTTATTTACACATCCGTTTGAAGAAATGAGTGATGCGCAACCATTATTGCCAGATGATGTAGATAACAAGGATATGTCTCAGGCAGGCAGCATTACACACATGGACGTACGGTGTGATGATGATGATTTTGTACCCGCTGCTGCTTCCTTTGCTGAGTTGTCAGATACAAGTGAAGCGGTTGATGATGACGATGCGTCCATGGATGTCACGTGGGTGCCCGCTCGGCAAGAAGAAGAACAGGGCGAAAGTTCAGATGGGGAGAAAGAGAGGAGGAGGAGGAGACGAGTTGGAAGCAGGGGGAGGTCGTCGCAAGGAGCTAGTGGCACAGTCAGACAGCATGCATCAGAACCCGGGGTCAGCCTGACAGCACGCCAATCAACGCATGCTGTGTCCACCACCAGAATGCCGTCATTGCAGAGCTCAGCAGTGTGGCATTTTTTTTGTGTGTCTGCCTCTGACAACAGCGATGCCATTTGCAACCTGTGCCAAAAGAAACTGAGTCGTGGAAGGTCCAACACCCACCTAGGTACAACTGCTTTGCGTAGGCACATGATCGCACATCACAAATGCCTATAGGATCAACACATGAGTACAAGCAGCACACAAACTCAAAGCCGCCATCCTCCTCCTGGTCCAGCATCTTCAGCCACGTCAACCACTGCTGTCCTCCTTGCCCCCTCTCAACCATCCGCCACTCCGTCTCTCGCCTTGAACAGTTCCCGCTCATCTGCCCACAGTTAGGTGTCTGTCAAGGACATGTTTGAGCGTAAGAAGCCAATGTCAGAAAGTTACCCCCTTGCCCAGCGTCTGACAGCTGGCTTGTCTGAACTATTAGCCCGCCAGCTTTTACCATACAAGCTGGTGGAGTCTGAGGCATTCAAAAAATTTGTGGCTATTGGGATACCGTAGTGGAAGGTACCCGGACAAAATTTCTTTGCACAAAAGGCATTCCCCAACCTGTACTCGATTGTGCAAAAGGAAGTAATGGCATGTCTGGCACACGGTGTTGGGGCAAGGGTCCATCTGACCACTGATACCTAGTCTACAAAGCATGGTCAGGGCAGGTATATCACCTACACTGCGCATTGGGTAATCCTGCTGATGGCTGCCAAGCATACTCCTACTCCATCCTCTTCCATAACCTCCTCAACTGAGTCCTCTTCTGCTGCTGTGTCTTGCTTCACATCAACGGCACCCCCCAGCTCCCCAGGTACTATTCCACATCCCGGATACGGCAGTGTCACGCCGTCTTAGGTTTACTTGCTTGAAAGCAGAGAATCACACTGGACAAGCACTCCTGTCCGCCCTGAACACACAGGTGGAAAAGTGGCTGACTCCGCAGCAACTGGATATCGGCAAAGTGGTTGGTGACAACGGAACAAATTTGTTGACGGCATTGAAGTTGGGCAAGTTGTCACATGTGCCGTGCATGGCACATGTGTGTAATCTGATCGTACAACGCTTTGTGCATAAGTACACAGGCTTACAGGACGTCCTGAAGCAGGTCAGGAAGGTGTGTGGCCATTTCAGGCGTTCCTACATGGCCATGGCGCACTTTGCAGATATCCAGCGGCGAAACAACATGCCAGTGAGGCGCTTGATTTGCGACAGCCTGACACGTTGGAATTCAACACTCCTAATGTTCAACCGCCTGCTCCAACAAGAAAAAGCCGTTAATGAATATTTGTATGACCGGGGTGCTAGGACAGCCTCTGGGGAGCTGGGAATTTTTTTGCCACGTTACTGAACGCTCATGCGCAATGCCTGTAGGCTCATGCGTCCTTTTGAGAAGGTGACAAACCTAGTCAGTCGCACCGAAGGCACCATCAACGACATCATACCATTTGTTTTCTTCCTGTAGCGTGCCTTGCGAAGAGTGCTGGATCAGGCCGTAGTTGAGCGTGAAGAGGAAGTGGAAGAGTTGTGGTCACCATCACCACCAGAAACAGCCTTATCAGCATCGCTTGCTGGACCTGTGGCAATGCTGGTAGAGGATTGTGAGGAAGAGGAGTCAGAGGAGGAATGTGGCTTTGAGGAGGAGGAGGAAGACAAACCACAACAGGCATCCCAGGGTGCTCGTTGTCACCTATCTGGTACCCGTAGTGTTGTACGTGGCTGGGTGGAAGAACATACCTTCATTGAGATCACTGAGGAGGAGGAACGGGAAATGACTTGCTCGGCATCCAACCTTGTGCAAATGGGGTCTTTCATGCTGTCGTGCCTGTTGAGGGACCCTCATATAAAAAGGCTGAAGGAGAACGACCTGTACTGGGTGTCCACGCTACTAGACCCCCAGTATAAGCAGAAAGTGGCTGAAATGTTACCAAATTACAACAAGTCGGAAAGGATGCAGCATTTGCAAAATAAATTAAAAAGTATGCTTTACACAGCGTATAAGGGTGATGTCACAGCACAACGGGAATCTAACAGGGGAAGAGGTGAAAGTAATCCTCCTCCTCCCACGACCACGCCGGCAAGGACAGGACGCTTTAAAGACATGTTGTTGATGGAGGACATGCAGAGCTTTTAAGTCCTACACATCGCCCCAGCCCTTCGGGATCCACCCTCAAAGAACGACTCGACCGACAGGTAGCAGACTACCTCGCCTTAACTGCAGATATCGACACTCTGAGGAGCGATGAACCCCTTGACTACTGGGTGTGCAGGCTTGACCTGTTGCCTGAGCTATCCCAATTTGCGATAGAACTTCTGGCCTGCCCCGCTTCAAGTGTCCTGTCAGAAAGTACCTTCAGTGCAGCAGGAGGTATTGTCACTGAGAAGAGAAGTCGCCTAGGTCAAAATAGATTACCTCACCTTTATTAAGATGAATGAGGGATGGATCCCGAAGGAACTGACAGTGGGCGATACATTCGACTAAAAAAGGCCTGATGAGATGAGCTGCCTTGGCCTAAAAATGGTGACCCTATGTAGGTGGAACAGTCCCTATTCTGCTCTGTGTCAGTGTGTATCAGGGCCTCTGAGGACAGGTGTCAATCCATATCTGCCAAGTGACCCTATGTAGGAGGAACAGTCCCTATTCTGCTCTGTGTCAGTGTGTATCAGGGTCTCTGAGGACAGGTGTCAATCCATATCTGCCAAGTGACCCTATGTAGGGGGAACAGTCCCTATTTTGCTCTGTGTCAGTGTGTATCAGGGTCTCTGAGGACAGGTGTCAATCCATATCTGCCAAGTGACCCTATGTAGGAGGAACAGTGCCTATTCTGCTCTGTGTCAGTGTGTATCAGGGTCCATGAGGACAGGTGTCAATCCATATCTGCCAAGTGACCCTATGTAGGGGGAACAGTCCCTATTCTGCTCTGTGTCAGTGTGTATCAGGATCTCTGAGGACAGGTGTCAATCCATATGTCAAGGTGTCAATCCATATGTCAAGGGGTCAATATGTAATATGTCAGGTGTCAATCCATATTCATTGTGATTTAGCGATGTTAGGTGATTTATGCCCTTTGTGGATTAAAACCAGACTCTGCATCAACTGTGTAATTTTCCATGGGAGTTTTGCCATGGATCCCCCTCCGGCATGCCACAGTCCAGGTGTTAGTCCCCTTAAAACAACTTTTCCATCACTATTGTGGCCAGAAAGAGTTCCTGTGGGTTTTAAAATTCGCCTGCCCATTGAAGTCAATGGCGGTTCGCCCGGTTTGCCGGTTCGCGAACGTTTGCGGAAGTTCGCCGTTCGCCGTTCGCAAACCGAACATTTTGTGTTCGCGACATCACTAGTGTCAATGCAATGAACTGTATAATGATGATGATATTATCAGTGAAAATGCATTTTTTTTTGTAAATTGTGTATCTCTACAATCTTGTCCTTGACATCCTTGGACAGCTCTTTGGTCTTGGCCATGGTGGAGAGTTTGGAATCTGATTGATTGCTTCTGTGGACAGGTGTCTTTTTAACAGGTAACAAGCTGAGATTAGGAGCACTCCCTTTAAGAGAGTGCTCCTAATCTCAGCTTGTTACCTGTATAAAAGACACCTGGGAGCAGAAAATATTGCTGATTGATAGGGGATCAAATACTTATTTCACTTATTGACTGCAAATCAATTTATAACTTTTTTGACATGCGTTTTTATGGATTTTTTTGTTATTCTGTCGACCACTGTTAAAATACATATCATTAAAATTATAGATTGATCAGTCTGTGGACAAACGTTCAAAATCAACAGGGGTTTAAATACTTTTGTGGATAATCGAATATATAAAAAAAAATCTGAAGAAATAAAAGAATGTTGTTACATATATCACAAAAATGGCTTAATACCTGCTACGTGCATTATCTGTCAATACTAATTTGACTTGTTATTTTTGTTTGTTTTATTTTTTTATATACCTCCGGGTCCCAGTGCATAGGCTGGTTCCAGAGTGATGTCGGGTAGTTTAGGGCAAATGCACGGAGTTTCTGCCATGTGCATCTTACTTGATTGGGCACTGACTCTGCTCACCCATGTATAAATAGTTTATGTGCATTTAAAGCCCTCTTTCCCCTGAAAAATGCCCTAAAAATTATGTATAATAAGTGTGGGTGCACTTAATCTGAAAGAGGTAAATTATGGTTGAACAGATATATATCTCAAATTCTGGTTTTGCTTTGTAATTGTTTTCGTAAGAACTGGTACAATTGCCTCTGTTCTTAAGAAGTTAAACAATATAGTAGAGCTATATATAGGGGACATGCAACAGACTTGCATCAACAACACATTGGGGATAGTTTTCAAAGTGTTGTGAAAAGTAATGGTTATTATTTTAATCATATTTATTAAAGTGATTTAAAAAGTACATTTTCGATAATAAATGTTACTGGTTTTACCAAAAATCATGATTTCTGTGATGACCAAATTTACAGTGGTGGGAACAATTCTTTCATTGTTCTGTCGAAAAAGTGGCAAGAAAATTCACATATCCGTTTTATTACCAAATAGTTCATATGTTCAAATCTGGCACAACATTCTCAAAAGCAATACTTAAAAGTCTTGGCATGAATTTGATAAAATCCCTCCATTGTCTCTGGTACATGTGATCAACTTGCTTGTGTCACTATTTAATAAACAGTAATGGCATGTGATTCTTAGCAGCATTTGTAAGGAAATGTTACTTCCTTATCTTCAGGGTAGGAGGATTCCTTTAGGAGTTATAATTTGTCATTAAATACTAACCACAATTAATTAAGGCAACAAAAAAGTAATGTTAAAGCTAAGGTGTATAGTAGATAAGTAGTGGTCAGCATAAATCATAACATTTAAGTCAAAAGGGAAATTAAATGGACTAAAATGTTGTGTTCAGTACAATTCTACAAAAAGGAGGTTGCCATTGTGTTATTGGAACTAGTGTATACTAGGTTAGCAATTTAGAAACAAAGAAAAAATTAAGCTGAGAAAGAAACAGCTATTAACTGGGGATTAGCCCTTTATATGCTTAAACATTGCAAACTAGAAAGTAAAAAGGTGTTTTTAACACACAGAGCTAGGAAGGAGAGACTGGCTAGATGAACTATAATAGATTAAATAAAACTTAAACTAAAGGTTGCCTACCAAAATGGGTCAAATGAGCCAGCTGGTCCTGAGTTCTCCAGTGCATAAAATGCAAGGGATTCTGTACATAAGTTAGGGAGCTCTCCTGGGACTTGTCAATGAGTCAGTGCCTTGGGTTACCATTGCAATGCTCTAAGTAACTTGCACTTCCTGTATTCGGGATGTGCAAGAAAACATTAATATGAGATCTCTGAAGTGGTAAGACATGCAAGGACTGTGAAATTCACCCTTGAAAGTAGATACTTTTGTGAATTAAATAAACACATGATATTGCCCAGGTTGTCTTCTATTGCAAATTGTATGCTAGCATAGGGGTAATGTGCAGTTAGGGCTGCCATTTTGTCATAAAATTATTTAGCCCATTAAATCAATCTGTCTAAATTACAAGTTTGGACATAGAAATGGGCATGTAATTTCAACCTGTACATCTTCCAAAGATCTACATGGGGCATTACTGTAATTGGAGTGTGATAATAATATTCTATATTAATTAAAAATGATTGATTGATCACTATTGAGCAAATTAAACTCTTATAGATAGTTAAGATGGTGCCAGTAAGCACATAAGCACACACAGGCAGTATCACTAGATGCAGGCCTGGATGCCACATCTATTAATACACAGCACTGAAAATGTTAATAAAACCACAACACACAGCACCAGAATGACTCATGCATACCATCACAAGATAATTATTAGTACAAAGCTAGCTTTTAGATAAGAGATAATTAACCACACAGACCTGGCATTGCATTGTTGGTGGGCCTGAAGAGCCTGGCCAGCTGCCGGTCCCATCCAATGCTTTTTCAAGGTCTTTGCTGGGCTGCACTGATAAGGAGACTTGGTGGAAAAGTACAAACTATCCATCCCATTGGTAAAGGTATAAAAGATGAGAAAACTTGGCATTCTCTTGGAGTACTACCCACCTGTAATACGGATGCGTATTGCTGGTTCTGCTGATTCCCAGAAAGAGAGGGTGTAACGGATCGACGGGCACCCCGACTGGGTACCTCTGTTGATGGATGCTCCTAGCGCTTCCTGAGGACTCCAAGCACTGCAGCAGACACCACAACCACCGAACCGGAGAAGCATACGAATGCTCTCAAGCATATGAATGCTGTAAACAGCTGAACAAGAAAAGCATACAATCAGCTTACACTCCTGGCAATCAGCATACAATCCAATTCCACCAATAACGAGACAACACTTCGTTTTGAGGTCAAGCAGAACTGACTGTACTGGCACATATAGCCTCTTTTATTCCCAATCCACAAACTTACTGCCCACAGGGTTTTACAGAACAACCAATCAATCCGTACAATACACACAGACACTCCCACACAAAATCCTCCTCTCTGCCTGTGATATGATTACTGAGCACGATAGTTAATATAATTATCACAGGCAGAGAAATACAGTTTTTACCAAATATTAATAACTTCCAAAATATACATGACACAAACATAAAACATACATTTTCAGAATCAGCATGCTTGAAATATACACATACTCAAAAATCAGGGCAATCGGTTCAGGGGTTAAAAAGTTATGGGAAAGTCCTATTTGACCAAATGAAGCATGGCTTTTCTGCCCAAAACCAGTTCCACAGAGTCTTCTATCCTGGAGATAATTGGGAAGTAATCATTATCTCCAAGGACAGAGGCAAAACTCCATTAGCCACATGGTAGCAACATATAATAAAATACAATATGCCCAAATACTGTATTTAAAGGGCTAAATCTCCCAGGGTGACTATGGGTGACTAGGGTGAATATGGTGACCACCAATAATCTAATTATCAGACGTATAACATTTCTAAGATGTATAAAACAGTAATTCACTCCTTACAATATTTGACTTGTAATGTGCAAAATGTAAAGAAATACCTAAAAATCTAAACGTTCTAGCAATCAATCAACGTTAATAAATTAATATATATTTAAGGGTGTTTTTCATCATTTTCCCTAGCTACATAGAAATTATTATAAGCAAAACAATGTTTTTTTTTTCTTTGTTTTCCTTTTTTTATTTGAATTAATAGTGTATTACACATTTAAACAATCTATTATACAATATGTATAGCAATGAGAGAACAGGAAAATACAGTGAAACAAAAAAGTGCCAAACAGCCTCATTCATGAACACATGGAATCTTGGGGAATAAAAATTCACTAAGTGGTTAACACAGGCTTACTATATAACAAATATGTTACAGAAGTACTATAAAATATATAAATAGAAATGTTATAACTATTGTTTTACATTGTGATCCCTCTATCCTCTCACTATGCCCTTCTTCTTAAAAGTGCTCCAGAGGGCACATTTACTATTTATTTTTTGTCAATGACTAATCCATAAAGTCTTCCCAAGCATGTTACAAAATATACCAATTTTATTTGTGGCTAGACCACAATGCACTTTAGAAAACGTACACCTCCATGATCAATTACACACGTTCACTTGATATCGTAAGCTCCCACAAGCATACACCTTTTCTCTTACTGTAGCAATGTATTTAAATCATTCTAAAAGGTTTGCATGGATAGTATATTGTGTTACAAATATCCTGTCACCATATACATACATTTTTAACAGGAAAACTGTAGTTTAGGTTGAAGTGATAGCATTATTATCAGCATGAGTAGGAGCAGTACAAATTATAATGTATATTTTAAGCATATAACTTTTTATTTTATACATATATAAGCATTTATTGAACATTAAAATTTTTCTACGAACTAAAAAATACAAAACAAACAATGAAAAAATATTTTTATCACGTCAGTGTGTAAGCTTGTGTAATCTGTGTTTGGGTTTAATGGCAAATGCTATTTTTCATTTTGCAAAGGTCCACATTTCCCTATCAACTCTTTATTTTATCATTTTTGGAGTTTTTTTTTTTTTAGATCTGGGTAAAATTACTGCATATATCATGTCTATCCACCTCCCATAGTGTTCAGTTACATCTATTTCGTGAGCAGAAAAACAAACAAATAGTAAACAAAATAAACAAGGATTTATTGTTGAAGATGTATATCGGGCAGATTTGGTAACACTCAAACAATGTAACTGAATTGGAAGCCCTAACCCTAACTGAATTGGAAGCTGGCTAATGTTATCACATATTTCCGTACAACACACAACATCTACACCAGACTTTGGGTGACTTTGGGTTTTACAGTACATGGTCCTTTCCTAATTCTATCTCTTGTAAGCTATAGGATTAAAAGAAAACTTAGGGATCTCAAGTTAACCTGGAAGGAACCCCAGGCTTTTTTCTAACACCTATACCTTAATCTGGTACCAGAGTTAAGATTTATATAAGCACAGTGACAGAGGAGTACTTATCACCAATTGTGCACATGCATCCCAGGTCGACAGGTGGTTAACTGTTTAGCACACAAATTTCCCCGATACTCATAAATACTTGTGAATCTGCCTTCCTTGACATTTTCTTCTGGAAAAAATAATAATTAAATTATAAATAAAAGAATTAAATAAATGCTTACCAAGCAATGTGTAATCAACAAAACTCTGCACAATGGCATTATTGCTTTCAGAAATCATTACTTTAAATACAATTGTACTTCATCTATGCTTACTTGTAGACTACATAAAAATATAGTATTGTTGTTGTTTTTTTAACTCAACATGGTGGTATATGCACTCAAAATGCATCTTTATCTTTAACTCTGAATAACTGGATTGTTTGGGCTTGCTGGGCTTGTCATTCACATCCATTGATCCATTAATTTCTCTTGCAGTTAGTAGACAGTTTTGTCACTCGTATGGAGGGTTTTTCATATCACATTACAGTTTTAAAAAACTGTTTTGAAAATTCTAGGTAAAACTCACCAAGTTTTTAAAAATTAACGGGTTTGAGAACATTTCCAACACAGCTCTTTAGCTCAAAATGTCTCAGCTCAGTTTTTTATTCTACACAATTTCCTGCTTAATAATAAACTGCAGTAAATATAAAATGTCAGACATATTGTAAGGCTAAATATGGTACAATTTTACCTGCTCAGAGTAAAAAGGATGATTTTTAAACATAAAATTCTGGTAAAGAATAATCTTCCACACATGTCCGCATATGGTTTCCAGCTGTATAAATATAGCATCATATAGTCACAGTTTATGCATGTATAGAACAGGCACAATATTTTATTAGTGTTTATATTGCATTATGTATTTTTACGAGACAATAACTCGAGACTGTTTTTGTGCACATATTTCTCACTGTTTACCAACGGTTTATCTCTTGTGTGCCTGCTTGAGGGACATGTTTAGAATGCATTGTAGACAAATAACCTTTAATAAAAAAAGTTTTTAAAAAGTATATATTTTTGCAAAATAATAACAAAAAAGAACTGTTAGTTTGATTTAAAATAAAGAGTATTGAAAAGAATAGCTGTTACATTGACGTGTAATTATATTTACAACTAAAAATGCAAAAAGGCAACCCTCCCCCACCCACAGAAAGCCCTCTTCACTCTCTACAAAATGGTCATAGTACAAATTACTGTTGTTTCATTTAAATCCAATACAAAGCAGCACACATGAATGCATCACCTTGATGCTTCTTCTATAAACTGAAATGTTGTTAATTATTGCTGCCAGGCTAAAATAATGTTTTTGGTTTAGCTCAAGGCTAACGAACATTGGATTTGTGAGTGAATAGTTTAATAAGTTGAAAATCAATCAAATTGTGTATTGTATCTTTCATAGTATATAACATGCTTTAGCATTATTTCTCTTGCTGTGTGTGTCTTTGTGTATGTCTGTGTGCTTTTCCCTTTAAGGAAGAAATAAAATAAAAAGTAATAACTGCAAAAAGCCGATGGCCAAAAATTGACTCATAAATGAGAAGGTGGCATTCATCTCAACCTTCTTATTGGAAACCTAAATCTCAGTAAATTTGTAGCCTTAGGACACAATGGGCTTAAAGGATTTCTGTCTCTAAAGAAAAATTAGAAGGCCATTGAGGTAAGGTAAATGGAAAAGGTTCTTTGGGCAAATATGGAGCTACAGTGCTATTAAATGTTAAGCACCATCAGGGGGTATCTAAGTCATTAATGAGAGAGGCAAGTTGGAGATTGTTCCAAAGAGCAGAAGAGTTATGGACAGACTCATGAAGGTGGCAGAATGCCACGGGTGATTCTATCAAAATAGAAAATATTTTTTTTGATTTTTTTTTGTGATTGTTTCAAAATAGCAAAGGTGACCTTTATATCAATACTTTCCAAAAAATAGAAAAATTGTTCATATTAGAGTTTAAAAAAAAAAATCTCTGAAAGTACAAATACACTACATAACTATATAATATTTCTTTATAGATACAAGCAGACAGTTGAGCTATATAGCTACTGTGTACTAGCAGTAATAGTCTTATTCCTGTTGTTTTAAATATAACTCAGTAAACGTATACATATTAGTTGTTATAGTCGATATCAACATGAAAAATTAGGAATAAAAACCTACATTTAAAACCTACACTGATAACTGACCAAACTATTGTAGTAAAAAAAAAATCTCAAATAGAATATCATTATTGACCTACATTTTAAAAAAGGAAAAAAAAGTGTAAAAGTCCATAGTTAACTTGACACAATTTGCTATTTAGTTAATATACCTGACTGGGTGAAATTAATGTAAGAGGAAGCATAACTGTTCTACTTTGACGGCAAACCTGGAATCTTGGATATCTGATTTTGTGACTGTCAAACTGCAAAATGCATTGAACTGATATCAAAGCCTATCCATGTCAGCAATGAACCCTATCCAATGAATGGCACAGTCTGTGCAAGCATGTCCTACGAACAGAGGGGCTTCAATAAAAATGCCTTCTTCCCTGTAAGGTAAATATAACAACACATTTTCTGTGATTCCAGCTTATCAGTGTCCTGTTTGCTGGAAAATGTCATCTTTTGAAGTTTCAAAATAGAGGGCAGGTGATTCTGAACATTTTGATTAATCTGTTAAAGTCCATTTTTATTGAGATAAACTCACAAACGAAAAGTGAGCTTTTTATCAGGTATATATATATATATATATAATCACACAAAATCCAGCGCACTCACTCCTTCACTAAACAGCAATTTGAAGTCTCACAGAATGTAATACTTTTATTTAAAAACACCTCACCAAAGAAAAAAATAATGGGGAATTAGTTACAGTATATGATCATACATTGCATAATCCTGTCACAAGGTCAATGTACCCATGAATGTACTCATATATATATATATATATGAGCAGAAATTAGGTGCTGCCAAGGTGCTGCCAAAAATTGGGTACATTGACCTTGTGACAGGATTATGCAATGTATGATCATATACTGTAACTAAATCCCCATTATTTTTTATTTGGTGAGGTGTTTTTAAATAAAACTATTACATTCTGTGAGACTTCAAATAGCTGTTTAGTGAATTTCTTCCTCAATTATGCTCTGATTTTTTTACTTCATCATCAACTACTATATATACATGTATATATAGTAGTTGATGATGAAGTAAAAAAAATCAGAGCATAATTGAGGAAGAAATGTAGAAATATGCCCCTATCATTAAATGGAAGAAAGATTTGAATAGTTCCTTTTCACTGGAGGAATTGATTATTATTATTAATAGCACTTGTCACAAGTAATATTCAATGTATAACACTTGAGGAACTACATTATAAACTAATTTACTGTTGGTAAATGGTTCTCCAACAAATGTATAGAATCTCGAAATCAAACTCAAGTCTTGCTGGAGATGTCTTTCTGATATAGGCAATATTTATCATATTTGGTGGGAATGTACACTGCTGAATATATTAATAACAAACCTATGTAATCTACTTAAAAATCTGTTCCCAAACATTCATATCATTTCTCCACAAATGTTGATATTTAATATTGATATTCCTAGTAGTAACAAAATACACAAAAATGTAATCGTACACATTCTAATGGCTACTAAGATCTGCGTAGCAAGACAATGGAAAAAAATAGAACCACCGAGTTGGGTGGAAGTACAAAACCAATTAGAATTTCAATGAAAAATGGAATATGGATTTTATGCATTGAAAGGGGAAATAGATAAGTATAGCCAAATTTGGCATCCATGGATACAATATAAGGATTCTCAAAATATAAACTGAAGTAACATGGAATTGTGTCCCCATAGACTATCTCGCGACATGGTCCTCATGAATCCGAAAGGTGCCCCATTATATATATATATATATTTATTTTTTTATTATTATTTTTTTTTTTTGGTATGAATGAAGTACGAAAGGAACATACTTGCATCCAAGTAAAAAAAAAAAAAACACTCAATAGCTTTAATAAGTAATGGCTACTAATCTGAATGTAATGATGTTCACATTTTATTGTTTATAATGTATAAATATATAGATTATATATACATGTTCAATGTCTTGTTATTGTAACTATTTAAACAACCTGTGAAATAAAGAATTATAAATATAAAAAAAAAGAAAATCAGAGCAAAATTGAGTAAGAAACCAAGAATGGTCAGTGTAGTGAAGAAAAATAATTGTTACTTGCTTTAACTAATTTTTTTTATAACAAAATATCTGTGCATCGTCAAATTTACATTTATGCTTAATTTCCTTCATGAGATTTAAAGCATTTGCCACAACATTTTCCAAGCCTTTCCAAGAAGTGAAAACAAAATTATTTTTAGATGACAAGTAATATGTCAGTCTTTGAGCCTGTAGGTGGCAGAATTCAGTGGGAGTACATTATTCGCTTATAGGCAGCCAAGGGTGAAAAATCATTGTTCCTTTGGCATCTAAGCATCTGCAGGATTTCCTAAAATTAGTATCTAAAATTTTTCTTTCTGTGTGAAAGCCCATTTTGACCACTAACATAAAATACCACTAAAATAACCAATCATTGCTTGTTGAGAAAACTGATTTGGAACACAGGGGGTGGGGGAAACAGCACTATAATATATTGATGGGATTTATATATATACCTACTTTTTACTTGAATGTCACCACCTGTCATTGCCACCACTTATTTTTCATCTTTGATGCATGACGCATCACATGTAGTCATTTTAAAAGTAAAGAATAAAGAAAAGATTATCAACCTGTCTACTACTGACAATCCTAGATAAAACAATGTTGTAATAATGCATCTTTTAGAAATATAGCTAAAATATGCCATTATTCTTATAGATTTGTTCACTAAAAAGTATTGAAGTTAGTTAAAAGTTTTGATTTAAAAAAAATATATAAGCTGCATTCTTTAGTAATGACATGGTCAATTCTGCTAAAACCTCATCCCCAATATTTGTATCCCTCAATACGGGAAGCTGGATAGGACACCCATTATAATATTAGCATAACACGGACTCACAGGTGATGTGGATCAGTTGTTTACTACCACTTCACCATCTTCATGTATGCTGGAGGTAGATTTGCATCTGATTCCCTGTTTATTCAGAGTTCTCTCCAGCTAGAATATTTTCGAATTTGAGAAATACATTTTGAAACTGTAATTAATAGTAACTCCACATCATCATTTGTTGAATAAGAATAGTTTTACTGGACATATCATCATCAGATCATATAATACATTTTTATCATTACCCAGATTTCACTGCATACAGACTTCAAAAGTTAGCTTGAAGAAGTCATTTTAATCTGAAAATACTATTTTCAACTGGTATGCCTTTCAAAATAAATCGGAATATATTTTATTTCTGGATAGTCCATATTATCTCTCTTTTTATTTTATTGTCATTTTAATGCAATTTGAAACCGATGTCTGTATGCTATTTTTTGTATAAAACCTACAAAATTTGCATATCCTATTTATGTCAATATTTACTTTTGGGTATACTTGCTGTTAATAATTACAATCTGACGAGACTTCGTATTCATTGGAGGGCTATATATTTGAAAGGCAGCAATAACCCCAATACAGTTATTCTGAGATAGACATGAAGTCATTTATTGGATTGTATTCATTTTTGGCCTGCCTGATATGTGAATAAGTGCACATAGAATTTCACAGCTGAATATTGTATTCTGTACAAATAAAAGGAAATCTTATTTGCGAATGAAATACGGATAGTTTTGCAAGGATATAAATATCACTCATTCTCATATCTTGATTTTAAGTTGTTTAGACAGGTACTTCTTTCTCCAATGTTTGCATTTGTACTAGATACATCCATCATTTTACTTTATTTATGTTGCAATTGTAAAGCACCATCTGTACATACTACTAAACAGGTGACAGTATTCAGGTATCAAGTGACAAACCGTGGGGATTTATGACATTAAATGAAGGCTGGCATAGTTTACTGACATGAAGTATAGCTCCCTGATGTTTATCACATACTTAGCATTGTATACATATTTCATATCTCTATAGCTCTCAATGTGACTTTACCAATTATATAAATTAAAATAAAAATAAAGGGAAACTATTTCGCTTTCATTTTAAAAATAAACTCACAGCAAGTTCATGCAACTATCAGAGGTGGCGATATGTGCATAAAATACAATTTTGATTGTAATAATAATAAAAATAAAAATAAACCTATTAAATGCACCAATTTCATGATAACAAGTGGTAACAGAAATATTGGGTTTCAATAACCTACTTTGTTTTGACCTAACATTTAAAATTCAGTGTACATTGTATTCAGGGGAGTTCTGAATCTAAAGTATAGGTATTGAAATTAACATATTAAAGGGACACTATAGTCACCAGTGCAACTACATGTATTCCTGACCCTATAGTGTTAACACGACTATCTAGCCCCCCTGGGCCCCTCATGCCTCCATAAATATAGTAAAATTCTTACTGCATTCAAGCCAGAAGCTGTAAATCTGCATGCTGTTAGACTCAGGAAAAACAAGCAGTCTGCTGACATGTGATAGCCTGATCCAATCACAGTGCTTCCCCATAGGATTGGCTGAGACTGACAAGGAGGCACATCAGGGGCAGAGCCAGCATGATTCAAACACGGCCCTGGCCAATCAGCATCTCCTCATAGAGATTAATTAAATCAATGAATCTCTATGAGGAAAGTTCAGTATCTGCATGCAGTGGGAGGAGATACTGAATCACAGGATGCTCGTGCACAGCAGATCTGAGTGGATGAAGGCATATTATGCCTCCATCAACTCAGAAGTCCCTCTGGTTCACTCTGAGTGACTGCAACTGTAGGTGTTGCTAGCTTTCAATGTAAACACTGTATTTTCTCAGATAATACAGTGTTTACATGAGAAAGGCTGCAGGGAGCTATAGTTCTCACCTGAACAACCTCATTAAGCTGAAGTTGTTAAGGTGACTATAGTGTCCCTTTAATAGAGGCCACGCTAGATGCAAGATTACCAACATACTCTTTATTGTAAGAAATTGCTTCCACGTTGCCACTCTACCACTCAATCACTCATCTATAATATGTGGAAGGTCATCAAATGGCTGCAATCTTTAGGGAGTAACCTGTTACTGCCACTAAGGATAGCTTTAAACACCATAACCACTATCATGTGCTGTAGGAGTTATTATGCCATGAGTCCTCTTTTGTTATTGCTCTGTGTCAGCTAGCACTGTCAACCAATGTAGTCCATCAAAAGTTGGACATATTTTGTAGCTGATGTAGGAGGTAAATTTCTGTGAACAGGGGCCGAACTGCAAGTGTCTTAGGAATCCAGGTTAGTGTCTCCCCACAGTATGATGTCTGGAGTACAATTGTAAGTTTCTACAGCTCATTTAAGGTTTACATTAGCTTTGTGGTAGATATTTAGTAAAAATGCTCTATGGTTTTAGTTTTGTGAGATTTCATCTATGTATAAAGCACAGACAGCACAATTCTCTCTTAATTATTTGGCATGGGACATTTTATTCTTGTACCTTTCTACATTTAGCTTTTTGTTGATATATAGAAAATGTCAGGGATATACTTCACAGCAGCAAAATGACCATATTCAGACATTGACATCACTATAATTATCTTCCAGGACTGTGTACAAGTGCTTTGAACTTTTTACTAGGCACTTAAAATATTATCAATGGTAAAAGTGAAAGAGAACAGAGTATGCCAGACACGGACTGTGCTCCAATATATAGCAATATTCTGCAGTTTTAGAACTTAGCAATTTCTTTAAATGCCATTAGGTATGACAACATATTGCTCTCTTCAGTATGTAAGGTGCTATGTGTAATTTGTTGTTTTAGTTATTGTGTTTATGTTAATTAAATTTAAACTTTTACTATAAAAAAAAAACTAAACAATTTGCAATACTTTATAGGGACAAATCAGACCTCTCAAGCAAATTGTCACTTTTATAAATTTACATTGTTACATCCCCTGGCTGTCAATCAGAGAACTGGTCCTGTTACTTCCTGATTGCTTACCCCAGTGGAGCTAAACTCGAGAGACAGGCAGTTTCTCAGAGCAAAGCCTTGCAAATACTTCTCACTGAGATGTATTGGGAAGTCTATAATAGGGCAGCCACAGAAAGTCTTGGATGGGTTAGCTGTTTTATATATAACCCAATTAAAAATGCATAATCAAATGCTTGAAATTTTTCTTTGGGAGTATACCTACAAAACAGTCATATTTACATTTTTGTGTTTGGGCAGTGTATTTGGGCAGTGAAGTGTCCCTTTAAAGGACACAGATCCAAATGTCAATCAATAGCAAGGAGACCAAAAACCAAAAAAAGAGAAAAAGGTAAATGAAAATGAAAATGAAAATAAAAATAAAACTATTATTATTCCCCACTATCAATAAACACCACATTTTACATGGCACTCTTTATCTACAGTTCCTATATGTCATAGATGCCTTTTAGAATTAAATATTTGTCTTGTTTGCTATTGTACAGCAATGCAGAATATGTTGACACTATACCAATAACTGTAAAAGGAATTCAAGCACAGTAGCTCATGAAAATATAAGTGCAGTCACTCAGTTAATCGTATTCAGTACTACATCTCCATTAAACCCCTGTTGATCATTGACCCTTCATTGCCAGTAATGTTTGCATACATGTGTTAACAGCATGTTTCATATCCCAACATGTAGCTTTACAAACATGCATTCCTAACAGAATGTTGCAGAACCTTTTTAGATTTCTGGGCCTTCCTAAATCAAATTAATAAAAGAGTTTACTCACGTTGTTCCCACTGCCTTGATCCACCCCTCGTAACCAACCGCTCCTCCTCCTGTGTTGCGCAACTCCTCTTCTGTTTCTCATGAGAAGTGTATACATGGTAAACATCCTACTTGTCCAACCACTTGCTTCTCTATGCAGAGCCGGTGCTTCCTATAGGCCAATAAGGCAGTGGCATAGGGCGCTCTGTACTAGGGGGAACGCACAGGGGCTGTAACGCAATCTGAAACCCACATGACAATATGCTGGCTGTGTTCAGTCACAGAGACCCTGCCTCCTGCAGTGATAGAACTGCCTGCATCCTCCCCTCACTGCTTTTGCCCTCCTGATTGTAATTCGACTAGCTAAAATTCTTCAAACAGAGGATAGGGATTATGATAGTAGCCCTGCCTCTGCCTGCCCACAAATCCATAAGCCCTCAACTAACTAGCCCTGGCCCAAACATGTTAACTCCACCCCCAGCCTACCTCTGTCCACTCATCCTTAGTCCCTACCTTAAGACACAAAGGCCTTTGAAGAGTAGGGCAGTGGAAGGGCTCCCCCTGTTCTGTTCCTGTGCCTGGTGGGAGTGTCCATAGACAGACTGAAAGCAGGACACCAGTGAAGGTAACCAACTCCTAAATAGGCTGTTATCCAGTGCATCCAACCCCTACCTGAGTGTGAATGTGAGGGTAAAGGAGAGCAGCTTGTTGGCTGTGTGTGTGTATTTAACAGTTTGTGTGTGTGTGTGCATTAGGTAGTGTGCGTCTATTAGACTGTGTGTGTGTGTGTGTGTGTGTGTATTAGGCAGTGTGTGTCTATTAGTCTGTGTGTGTGTGTATGAATTACAGTGTGTGTCTATTAGTGTGTGCATTGTGTGTCTATTAGACTGTGTGTGTGTGGTTGTGTGGGTATTAGGCAGTGTGTGTCTATTAGACTGTGTGTGTATTTGTATTAGGCAGTGTGTGTCTATTAGACTGTGCGTGTGTGTGTGTGTGTGTGTGTGTCTGTGTGTATCTGCTGGTGTATGTATGTAGTACATGTATGTAATCATCATACATTTAAATTATATATTTAGCAGTTTGTATCAGAGAATGTGGACTTAATAGATGCCTGTGACATGCCGTTCCAGGCATCATAAAGACAGATTTTTTATTATTTTAGGGCTACCTTGGGGGGAGTTGGTGTATCTCCAGCAGGCATACCAGGATGCTATAACTGGGACTTGCTACAGCTTACAGAGAGGTATGAAGAACAGCCGCATCCAACCGCTCCTCACAATGCTCAGGACTCATGGCCACCAGGGTTTAGAGTGACATCATACCCTGCAGCCAACACTCTGTAAAGGGCAGAGTGAGCATGGGACAGGCTGTTGCTGGTAATCTGTGATTTGTGTAAATGTCAGAGAATGTGTAGTTTGTGTGTGTATGGATCAGTGTATACCAGTGTGCAGTGTGTTTCCTTATGGGTCAGTGTTCCTGATTGTCAGTGCGCAGTGTGTTTTTTTATCAGACAGTGTTAGTGATTGTCAGTGTGCAGTGTGTTTCTATTATGGGTCAGTGTGTATATGTATGGGTCATTGTTTGTGTGTATGTTGCAGCAGCTGTCTGGGTGGCTGGTCTCAGACGATCTTGGAGGGGAAGATGCTGGATGTGGAGGTCCTGGGCTTGTGTGGTTACACATGATCTGCGGTTGTGAGGCCGGTTGGATGCACTGCCAAATTCTCTGAAATGCCTTTGGAGGCAGCTTATGGTAGAAGAATGAACATTCAATTCATGGGCAACAGCTCTGGTGGACATTCCTGCACACAGCATGCCAATTGCACGCTCCCTCAAAACTTGCGACCTCTGGCATTGTGCTGTGTGATAAAACTGCACATTTTAGAATGGTCTTTATTGTGGCCAGCCTAAGGCACACCTTTGCAATAATCATGCTGTCGAATCAGCATCTTGTTATGCCACGTCTGTAAGGTGGATGGATTATCTCGGCAGAGGAGAAAGGCTCACTAACAAATTTATGAACAATATTTGAGAGAAATAGGTCTTTTGTACACATAGAAAAAGTCTTAGATCTTTAAGTTCAGCTCATGAAAAAGGGGGGCAAAAACAAAAGTGTTGCGTTTAATTTTGTTCAGTGTATAAAGCAGTCTGTGTATAAGGCAGTGTGTGTATATATTAGGCAGTGTGTGAGTATGATGTAGTTTGTGTGTGAGTATTAGGCTGTTTGTGTGTGTATGCATTAGGCAGAATATGAGTGTATGTATTAGGAAATGTGTGTGTGTTTGAGGCTGTTTTTATGTGTTGGTGTATGTATTTGGCAGTTTCAGTGTGTGTATTAGGCAGTGTGTGTGCATGTACGTATAAGGTGTCACGGCAAGGGTGCATAATCTATTATTACACTATGGAATATTGTCCTTGAATGTAATTTGTGTAGTAAATGGCAGAGATGGTATTCTTGAGGTCAACAGGTGTTACATCTTTTGAAGCTGGGACCCCCACAGAGGTAAGATGACAGAAGGGGTAGTATGAATGGCATAGCAATGTGAATAGGATTTTACCATATGGATGTGAAGTAATCAAGGCTCTGCAAGGTGTGAGGTTCTACACTTGGAAAAAGTCTGAATGTCTCTTAATCCATTTGGCATGTACCTTGTAAGTGATAGTTCAATCCTTTGATATGGTAATGGTATTAGTTTCATGAAGACCCTTGTGTTCCAGTATCGTATCCAAGAGAAACATTAATACTTACCCACAGCGTAATAATTAAGCCTCATTTTTATTATACTTGGAGTGGGACAAGCCCAATCTTTTAATTACGCCTAAACATGAGTTGCATAACTTAAACCGTGTGGCAGGAATTGTGATGTCTGTCCTATTGGATCGTGAGTGGGGCGTGCAACATGTCTATGGAATGGGAAAATAATAGCAAATTTGTAGATGCAATTATTATTTTTGAGGAAAGTACATAAGAGAAGATAGAACCAAATGTTTCCATTTGGATTGATGTGGGTCTGGACACAAGGGGGTGGTCACTTAGTATCTCTATTTATATGCCTTAAAGGACCACTATTGTGCCAGGAAAACAAACTTGTTTTCCTGGCACTATAGTGCCCTGAGGGTGCCCCCACCCTCAGGGTCCCCCTCCCACCTGGCTGAAGTTGGAGGAAGGGGTTAAACACTTACCTTTCTCCAGCGCCGGGCTCCCTCGGCGCTGGGGACTCTCCTCCTCCTTCGGTCATCATCGGCTGAATGTGCATGCACGGCAAGAGCCGCGCGCACATTCAGACAGTCCATAGGAAAGCATTCTCAATGCTTTCCTATGGACGCTGGTGTCTTCTCACTGTGAAAATCACAGTGAGAAGCGCCTCTAGCGGCTGTCAATAAGACAGCCACTAGAGGCTGGATTAACCCATATGTAAACATATGTAAACATGTTTACAGCAGGCAGGGTTAACCCTAGAGGGACCTGGCACCCAGACCACTTCATTAAGTTGAAGTGGTCTGGGTGCCTATAGTGGTCCTTTAACTCCACCTCTGGGTGAGGCATGGTAATCCACAGGGTATATCTCTAATGATCCTGAAGGGTGCTGGTGTACTTGCTTGGGGTTCAGAATCTTATTCTAAGTGAGTCACCATCTTTCCTTGCCAGAGACCCCATGGACAGAAGTTGTACTTTGAAAACCTAAGTGAGTAATTAGGACTTCTGTATTTTATCCTTTTTGTTTTTTATCTGTTGTTGGTGTTAAAAATGTGTTTATCATATATTATTATATGCACTGTGACTATTTTTTGCTCAAAATAAACATTAATTTATTAAGTTCTGTCTTTGTCTGGTTAAGAATCACGTTACCTGAAGAAACTAGTTAGTATTTTTGCAATTCCTTAAATATTGTGCTAAGTAATATTTGGTGGGTTTTATTACTGATTTACCCGGGGAACCAAGGCACCCCATTTATAAATTGTCTTGGTGGTGGCAGCGTTAAAATAGTAATAGTTGTATTAATATGTTTATGTGTGGGTGGTGTTAAAGGAGGATTTTGTCATTATTTCTGGTCTAGTGCAGACAAATAGTGTACTTTAACCCTTTCGCCACCACAACTATGTCACGCACACTCTTGGAGTAGGGTGTGTTCGTGACATAAGGCACTTTCTGTGTGTGCATGTATTTGGCAGTGTATGTGTGTGTGTATTTATGTGTTAAGCAGTGTGTGTGTGTTTATATGTATAAGGCAGTTTGTTTGTGTATGTATGTATGTATGTAATATTTCTGTGTGTGTATACATTTGGCATTGTATGTGTGTGTATGTATGCATTAGGCAGTGTGTATTTATATGTATAAGGATGGTTGTCTGTGGGTTTGTGTATGTATAAGGCAGTTTGCTAAGAGAGAGGAATACTCCACACACATAAAGTATTTCAATTTGCTG
Organism: Pelobates fuscus; assembly: GCF_036172605.1. Lineage (NCBI taxonomy): Eukaryota > Metazoa > Chordata > Amphibia > Anura > Pelobatidae > Pelobates > Pelobates fuscus. Next base: position 360,971,974 of record NC_086317.1, read on the forward strand.
AAGTGCTTTATATGTCTGTTTGTCATTTTCTTGACAGTTTATAAAAGGGCTGATTTTAATAGAAATCAGACGTTTTGTATTTGGGGGAAAACCATCTCCCTGCCTGTCATGCAGCTAGGAAGGCTTTTCCCCCCAGAGCTAACAGAAGAGGCAGACGTGCGGTACTAGTGTGCACCTTCCCTCCCCCTTTCTCAATGAGCTGAACTAGAGCTCAATGAGAAACATAGGAAAACTGTGATCGATTGTGGATGTGCACAACTGCAACCCCAGCAAAAAGGCTTCTTAATAAGAAGCCTCTGATTTGAAGGGATTGCTGAAATGCATATTTTCTTTGGAGTATATCTACTAAATTGTTAAAAGATATCAATGGAATGTTTCCTTATGGAATTTAGTGATTAAATGTGTGAAACAATGGAACTATCTCATGAGGCGGCGCCAAATGGATCTTTGCCTAAGGCGGCAAAATTCCTTGCACAGGCCCTGTCTCTATGGGAAACATTGATGTCAGTTAGCACAGAGCCTAGTCTAACTCAGTCTGGATGAAAAAGCACCCTCTATTGGCTATCAGGAAAACAGCCGTTAGAGGCGTGTATAGCCCTGGAATTAAATCATTGCCGTACCTCCAAAAGTCGAATGATTTATATTGCAGGAGCAAAATGCCAGGGGCACTGCACTCAGACTACTTTGTAAAGATGAGGTGATCTTGGAGTCCGATAACGGTCCTTAAATAGAAATCTAGCAAAATTAATTGTTTAAGAGTGTCAACTAAGTGCTTTCTGTCTACTAGAGCCTCCAATTCCTGGAATGAATTGGTATGGATGAATGCAAGTATAATATCTGCTTTAGCCATACTTGGAGTGGGGGCAGCTATGGGCTGCCAGGAAACATTATTCAGTGGTAAACCATCCAAAAACCGTTTAACAATTAAGGCATGGTGTCAGGGGACTCCAGATATTGTAACCACTTCAGTGAGATGAAATGGTTATGGTGCTTAGAGCTGCTCTTCACGTATTATTAAGTATTATTAGAACAATATCATTTTCAGTATCTAGATGAAAAGTGTAATTTACTAAATACAAGAAAAGATCAAATTGTTTGCAATTAAAAGTAAGCAAATAACCTTCTCCTTTATTTTTTATTCTAGAGAAGGCAATCACACAATGTTGCCACATTGATTTCAATTATATGTTAACATGTAAGTGAACTTACTGTTCACACAAATATAGAAATCAACTCTCTGGTAAGCAAGTAATATATTAACTTGCTAAAGATGATTTTCACAATTCTTATTTTATGTTTATGTCTAACTATTTGCTTGTCATGAGTGTTAATCAGCACATGATCCAATCTAGAAATTAAAGACAATGAATTCTGGCTAAAGATAATATTTATTAAACTTACAAAATTTAGTTTTCTTACATATGCAGTTAGTATATATATAGATATTTAAGCACATGCACCTATCTGTATTCCTAGTTCTTGGTGGTTTTGATAAGGGTTATAACTTGTGAAGGATTAATCCTCTAGAAAATAAGCCCTTCTCTAACAAGCAAAATCTACCATGATGGATTATGAAAGTACATGATAGTTCTGTAGTCCGTTGCTTGCTCTTTTGACAGTTAGCAGTTTGGATTATATTTTACCCGAGCCTGTGTACAAAGGGGACAAGAACAAAGTGTTTGCTTGCACTGCTCTCTCAAAGAAACTTGTTGAGCAACTACTCTTAAGTGTGAAGGTTTCTCCTGTTTAAGTCTCACTGCCAGATAAACCTGCTGTGCATTCTATAGATCTTGATTCGGAAGGAGGTAAAACATAATATTTTATGTTAAAAAAAAAAAAAAAGACATTTCACCTGCTTAGAGTGTGTGTATAGAACACGTTTTATTCTTTTTCATTTTGCTTTGGCACATCTTTTTATTTGAAGTTATTAAGGCTGTGCTTGGAACAGTAGAAACTACTCTGGTGAGAATGTGTGTGTGTGTGTGTACATATATATATATATATATATATATATATATATATATATATATATATAGATATATATATATATATATAGATATATATTTAAAAAACTTATATACTTAGATTCACATATTTTTTGTGAAGATCTTAACCTTTTCCCTCCTGGGCAGCAGACGATTTCATCTCTACCATTTACACCTTTATGTGTGTGCACTTTTCCCACCCTTATTATAACCGCAAAAAGTCAATGTTGTCATCATTATGATGCAAACCATTTGAAATCTTTCTTTGTTTAATAGGATCGTCAGAGATTGTTGTGTGTCATTAAAGTGCAGGCATAATGAAATTTACATTACAACATTATTTCACAGAAGACATTTGGTTAGTGTTTTTAATGTGGCGATGAGGTTAAATATTATTGGTTTAGTAGACCACAGTTATAGACAATATGGCTAAATTCAAATCTGAGAAAAAAAAATATAAATGGAAAAGGTACCTTCTTTTATATGATTTCTTTATGTAATGAAAGACCAGAAGAATTGCAAAAATCTCAATATACCTGTATTTGTTATAGGTTTTCCAGTGCAAATTAAAGGTGTATTTGAGATAAATCAGAGATAATGCCTCAGTCCAAATATACTTGCTTTCAACAATGCTTGGGATTTAAATAATGAGAAACTAACAATCAATAGATTGTGTTTATTCTGATTATTCTAGCTGCTAGCAATACTGCTACATTCAGTTGTATGGATTTGTGATCATCACATGATCCATGTAGGACTATTTTCTGTTTTGGTGAGAAAGCATTCGTATCTCAACACTTAATAATCTAGAATCATTCACAGAGCATTTAATCATTTGATGTGGTCATTGCATCACCAGTTTATTACTGTGTTTCTGATAAAATCTTTATGAGATTTTCATAAGCACATGGCATTTTTAAGGTTAAAGCGGTTTATCACTCTATTGCTGTTGCACTTATCCTTCCTCATTTAAATTAGGCAACATCCTCCAATTACAGAAACGTGATTGTGTATTTAGCCACATACTTTGATTGCAGCAATGCATCACATGGATAGGTTTGTAAGAGATAAATGTATCTTATCTATTAGATAAGATATTTAGCCCTATCTCTGCAATAGTATATGTTTAAGGTAAATATCACTTGGTATTCATTGTTGGGAATTGAAAAGTTGCATGCGGCCATTTTGCCATCGATCTCTGCCACATTTTGCAGTGATATTTGTTGTCTACATTTTTCCAAAAATACTGTTGCTGTGAATTTTGTAATATTTGTTGAGATTGTGTGCCAGGGTAGGAAAACATTTTTTTTTTTGCCCAGCTTGTATTAAGTATAAACCCAACATTCAGTTTACTATTCCAAATCTAAGTTATAACGATTTATTTATACCAGCACTCCTCTATGCCTGATATTTTCTGAGGCTTAGATATTTCAATAGGCATTTAACCCCTTAAGGACCAAACTTCTGGAATAAAAGGGAATCATGACGTGTCACACATGTCATGTGTCTTTAAGGGGTTAAATTTCTCAAACAATTTTCATGTTTTTCCACAAATCTCTGTGTAATTATTATTATTATTGTATTATTTATATAGTGCCAACAAATTCCGTAGCGCTGTACAATGGGTGGACTAACAGACAAATAATTAAGATCAGACCACTGGACGTACAGGAACAGAGGGGGTTGAGGGCCCTGCTCGATGAGCTTACATGCTAGAGGGAGTGGGGTATAGTGACACAAATGGTTAGAGTAGGGGAATAAAATAGTTTGTTAGAGAAGGGTTTATTGAGTGCTTGGTAGGTCATTTTTGACAGTTGCAGGAAAGGAGTCATGGGGTGGGGGATGAGAAGCTTGCTGACAGTTTAATTGATACGCTTTAATGAAGAAGTGAGTTTTCAAAGATTTTTTTGAAGGAGTGGAGGCTGGGTGAAAGTCTGATTGAGGAGGGAAGGGAGTTCCACAGAATAGGTGCAGCCCTAGAGAAGTCTTGAAGGCGAGCGTCAGAGGTGGGGATCCGGGCAGAGGATAGGCGTAGGTCTTGGGCTGAGCGCAGGGGTCTCGACGGGACATACTTGTGTATGAGGGAGGATAGGTATGTTGGAGCAGCATTATGTAGGGATTTGTAAGCAAGCGCCAGAATTTTGAATTGGGCCCTATATCTAACTGGAAGCCAATGCAGGGACTGACAGAGCGTGGAGGCGTGATGAAGTATGTCTCTCTTTTTAAAACTTTCTTATGGTCAGACTGTAACACAGACAGACACATACACTATCTCACACACACACACAAAATCTCTCACACACACATATACGCACCCAATCTCTGTCTCTCGCCTACTCACTCTTTCTCTGTGTTGGAATTACGCTTTCTTTCTTAGAATGCTTCTCTTTTACTCAAGCTGTCTGCATTTCTGTTAGAGTGTTTCCTCCTCTCTTCCCTGTCTTTTTCAGTGAAGCTTTTAGACTCTCTATCTCTTAACCTCAGATTGTATTTTCTTTTTCATGCTGTTTACCTATCATTCTATCTGATATTTATTTTTTAGATTTTACTTGCAAATATCAAAATGGATGTTTTTAGGTGCAGTTACATATTTACACTCTGCCTAGAGCACAATTCTGCAGTGTTCTGATGTGTTTTTGCCCTGAGCACCCCTGAATTACACCACATCTTACCTGATCTTATCAAAATCATATGTCTTAAAATATCTGCACTAAAAGGACCTGCCAAACAGAATTTAGATTCTGTTTTTGGATTACATTTCCTTTTTTATTTATATTTATAAAAATAATGGATAAATGGGTAAAGACTAATAATACTTTCTTCTTACCCTCTGCTGTATTATTTTGAATTGCTAGACATCTCTTGAGTCACATTACTATTTTTTACAATATAAAATCGGATTCATATAGACAAATTAATTCTGAAGTGTGATCTTAATACACAAAACACATTCTGGAAAAATAATATTAATAATAAAAAAAACATTCTGGAAAATATGATCATTGACTTAAAAAAAAAAAAAGAGACATTGTATAAACACAAACAATTAATTACCAGAATATATGAAAATAGTGAAACCACTAACACACACTGGGTGGAACCCGCTCACATTCAAAAAATACCTCCTAAAGTAAAATTATATGTACATGGTATAAACATTTATTAAGCTGAGAAAAATAGAAAAAAATAAAAATAAATAATTGTTACGGTTACCTCCAAGCTAGCAGAAGGCTGGACCGCTTGGATGTCCAGGTTCCCTAGTGTGGAGAGAGAGAAGCGCCGTTCTGTTCAGCATACCACAAGAATATAAAGCAATCCCACTAGCTATGGTACAGCCAGGATACCCTTGTTCCCACAAAACGAGTCGAGGCTGCGATTTGAGGGTCAAAACGAACTGGGTTTAATGGCACACAGGCATCGCTATTTATGCAAAACCCAAGGTCCAGGGATAGCCCCCTCTGGACCTGATGGGATACAGAGACAATACAAACAGTTGACCAATGGCATTACAGTGTATCGTTTGAAATGGTCACCGCCCAGCTTGGAGATAATGACTCTAACGGTTATGGCAAATTAATATCTCCAAGCACCCAAAATCCCACGTTTTATTGTAACATATAAAACAGTATAAAAATACATATTAATATCTTCTGTGAGCAGACTTTAATATGCAGTAGGCATGTGCATGGGGAAAATTTTCGGTTCAGTTCGGCATTCCGAAATTCGGAATTTTTGCAATTCGGGACTTCGGCAATTCGGCACTTCAACACTTCAGCACTTCAGCACTTCGGAACTTTGACACTTCGGCAGTTCGACACTTCGGAAATTCGGCAACTTCGGAACTTTGGCACTTCAGCACTTCGGAATTTCGGCACCTTCGGCACTTCGACACTTCGGAACTTCGGCATTTCGGAACTTCGGAATTTCGGGACTTCGGCACTTCTATTGCAGCTGCTTAGTAGATAACTCCCTAATTCCCACGGTATTAGGGAGTTATCTACCAAAAGGCTGAAAGACCTAAATTGGTCTTTCAGACAAATTTACTAATACTAAGTAAAAATTACTTAGTATTAGTAAATTCTGCCCCTACTCGCTATACCGCGAGTAGGGGCATGTCTAGTAAACAGTGAGCAGCCTGTGGCTGCTCACTGTTTAAAAAAAAATATAGGCCCCCCAGCGGGTGGGGGCCCTAAAGTAAAATGATGGGGGTGGACCTATTGTCCTCCCCCCTGGCCCCCACCCCTGAGCGGTGGGTGGGGGCCCTAAATACTAATAAGGGAGGACCTAATGTCCTCCCCCCTGGCCCCCACCCCTGAGCTGCGGGTGGGGGCCCTAAATTGGTATAAGGGGGGAGCTAATGTCCTCTCCCCTGGCCCCCACCCCTGAGCGGTGGGTGGGGGCCCTAAATAGTAATGGGGGGCCTAATGTCCTCCCCCTGGCCCCCACCCCTGAGCAGTGGGTGGGGTCCTACAGTAAAATAAAGGGGGGTACCTAATGTCCTCCCCCTGGCCCCCACCCCTGAGCGGCGGGTGGGGGCCCTAAATACCAATAGGGGGGACCTATTGTCCTCCCCCTGGCCCCCACCCCTGAGAGGCGGGTGGGGGCCCTAAAAAAATGCCCCCCAGGTGACTAGGGGTCCCCAAACCCCTAGTCACCCCCTCCCCCCCCCAAAAAAATATCCTCCTACCTACCCCCCTCACCCTAAAAATCATGAGGGGGGGGACATTTAACTAAGAACCTGTAAAAAAAAATAACTTACCATTCAATGTTTTCTTTCTTCTAAAATCTTATTTTTTCAGCCTCAAAAAAGGCCAAATAAAAAACCATAATAACCGACGCAATAAAAAAAAAACGAGCGCAAAAAAAAAAATAATCCTTCTTCACCCATGGAGGGCTCCGCGCAGACTGAACTCTGCAGGGCGGGGGAAGGCTTATAAAGCCTTGCCCTGCCCTGCAATTAGGCTCAGAGCACTCTGATTGGTGGGTTTAAGCCATCCAATCAGAGTGCTCTGACAGGTAAATGAAGAGACTGACAGGTAAGTCTCTACATTTACCTGTCACAGCACTCTGATTGAAATCCACCAATCAGAGTGCTCTGTGTCATTTTACACAGCGTGGGAAAGTTCTTTGGAGTCAAATTACACAGCGTGTGAAAATTCCAAAGAACTTTCCCACGCTGTGTAAAATGACACAAAGCACTCTGATTGGTGGATTTCAAACCAACCAATCAGAGTCCTGTGACAGGTAAATGTAGAGAGTTACCTGTCAGTCTCTTCATTTACCTGTCAGAACACTCTGATTGGATGGCTTAAACCCACCAATCAGAGTGCTCTGAGCCTAATTGCAGGGTGGGGCAAGGCTTTATAAGCCTTCCCCCACCCTGCAGAGCTCAGTCTGCGCGGAGCCCTCCATGGGTGAAGAAGGATTATTTTTTTTTGCGCTCGTTTTTTTTTTTTTTTTTATTGCGTCGGTTATTATGGTTTTTATTTGCCCTTTTTTGGGGCTGAAAAAAGATTTTAGAAGAAAGAAAACATTGAATGGTAAGCTATTTTTTTTTACTGGTTCTTAGTTAAAGGTCCCCCCCTCATTATTTTTAGGGTGAGGGGGGTAGGTAGAGGGATCATTTTTTTGGAGGGGGGAGGGGGTGACTAGGGGTCTGGGGACCCCTAGTCACCTTGGGGGGACGATAAATTTTTTTTAGGGCCCCCACCCGCCGCTCAGGGGTTGTGCTGGGGGAGGACAATAGGTCCCCCCATTGGAATTTAGGGCCCCCACCTGCCGCTCAGGGGTGGGGGCCTGGGGGGAGGACATTAGGTCCCCCCTTTATTAGTATTAGGGCCCCCACCCACCGCTCAAGGGTGGGGGCCAGGGGGGAGGACATTAGGTCCCCCCCTTATTAGTATTTAGGGCCCCCACCCGGCGCTCAGGGGTGGGGGCCAGGGTGGAGGACATTAGGTCCCCCCTTATTCTAATTTAAGGCCCCCACCCACCGCTCAGGGGTGGGGTCAGTGGGGACGACATTAGGTCCGCCCCTTATTATAATTTAGGGCCCCCACCCGCCGCTCAGGGGTGGGGGCTCGGGAAGGGGGGCCTTTTTTTTTTAACTGTGAGCAGCCACAGGCTGCTCACTGTTTAATAGACATGCCCCTACTCGTGGTATAGCGAGTAGGGGCATAATTTACTAATACTAAGTAATCTTTACTTAGTATTAGTAAATTTGGCTGAAAGACCAATTTAGGTCTTTCAGCCGTTTGGTAGATAGCTCCCTAATACCGTGGGAATTAGGGAGTTATCTACTTATTCATTCCTGTCATTACATTGACTGGCCAAGTAACTTACATTTTATATGAATGTATGTTACTTGATTGTTGTAAGTGTTGCAAATGCTTACAGCTGAATCCCGGCTATGTTTGTATACTTTTTATTTAAAATTGTATACAATGTAAAATGTTTCTTCTTTCACTGGGTAAGTATATTAGTACTTAGGCAATACTGTGCTTCGGAACTTCGGCACTTCGGCACTTTGACACTTTGGAAATTCGGCATCTTCGGAACTTCGACACTTCAGCACTTCGGAACTTCATCAATTCGGACATTCGGAAGTATCAGAATGTCTTAATTGCCCGAAATTCGTCCGAATTCATATTTGGACCTCAACAAATTGCACATGTCTAATATGTAGGGATGTTTGTGATGTTATGGTTGTCCCTTTAGTCTCCCTTTATCTACTACTAGGAGATTAACTACTGTGAGCACACTTGGATATTAGCACTTATTTGCTACACCAGTCTGCCTCTTGATATCTTCCTATATGTAACATTGGGAGACTTATATGGACAATAACCCCCTAGATGTTACCTTGGGCTGATACTGTGCTTTATGTGACTATGAAATTCATTGTAATAAAGTCCTAGCTTGCACTGCTGACACCACCACAGCTATCCCCTTTATACTACCTATGAGGTATCCTCTATCCTATGAATACACTTAGGTTATTTTTTATGTTATTTTTTATTTTTTATATGGACCTATAACATATAATTGAAATGTTCTGCGGATTCTGTATGAGCCAGACATAAATATATAAATACCTCTAACACTGGTGGTCCCCATATTTTTATCTGATCCTTCTAAGGACCATTACTATTTGCTACGTTGGACCCTGTATATTATATTGTGGTATTTAGGACAGATCTACCTAGGCTTTTAAAGCTATATCACCGTGTTTTCACTTTATCACTGTTATACACGTTTCGAGTGTGCAGTGACTTGGCAGTTTATTATTTATTATTATTTTTTCTATTTTTCTCGGCTTAATAAAGGTTCATACCATGTACATGTAATTTTACTTTAGGAGGTATTTTTGAATGTGAGCGTGTTCCACCCACTGTGTGTGAGTGGTTTCCCACTCCATTCTTCTGCTATTTTCATATATTTGTCCTGGGGTTATCCCCCTTAATACCCCCTGTAACCTTCTTTGAGGTACTGGTGCTGGCTAGTCCATTACCATAACTTTTTTCATCTCTTTCTAATTACCAGAATACTATATACAATTACTGTTAAGGTGTAATGCTTTTTGTGAAATATGACATTGTTTGAATAGTTGATTCTTCTAATTATATTCATTTCTTTATAATATTATTTATATTATTTTAATTATATAAATTCCCTTATTTTAAAATAAATACTATGAATTTATCTTTCTTTACCTCTATAAAAGTAATTATACCTTGAATACTACATGGTAAAATGATCAGTAATGTTTTAACATGAATACATTTTAGAAGAAAGGTTTTATATAAAGACTTTAGAACATGTAATCTTGAAAGAGACCATGAGGCAAACAGACAGCAGACAAAAATAATAGAAACGTGAAATGAAACATTTGAAATCAATGATGCATTTTCATCGGCTGTTCTTCAAATTGTGATCTATGACCAGAATAATGCAAAGAATGCAAAGATAAAAATAAACTGATACAAATGTGCTCTGTCATATCAACTGAACTTAAATGAAGGATAACCTACTCTATTTTTACAGATGGATGCATCACAATCAACTTTCTGGTGGTAATACTGTGTCCAGTAATTTTGCAGACTTTGTGACTAATTGTTAGGATTTGTTGGGTGCAGGCCAACAACCTAACTAACCTAACCTACAGAGGGAATTGATCAGGGTATAATGTAAGATAAAGAAAAAAATCTAACTGGACAATTAGTCAGGTATAGATAGAACACCAAACAGCCATGGCAAGCTAGGGATACACAAAAAGTGTAAGAAAATATGACAACAACCTAAGAAAACAGCACAAACATGTGAAAATCTTAGCAGCAACAGCCATAAGAGGGTGCTTCAGGACTCAATCAGAGACACTATAGAAGAATAGGCCAGTGGGGCATCAACTAACATCAGATAAAATGTGTGCAATTTATGTGCAAGTGAGTTAGTATGTATGTGTTTGCGAGACTAATAATTGTGAAACCTGTATTCTAGCTGACGCATGCTTGTTGGTAATCAACCTTACATGACTCCTCCTTATATTTGCATTTACAATTGTAGTCTAGCTACCTAAAAATTACATTTTTTAATGTAGTATTTTTCATGCCCTGTCAGATCAAAAGAACATTTCCAATTTAGAATCTATCATGGAGGTTTGTTTACATATTACATATATTACTAGAAAGGACACGTTACTATTTCTCTCATCTCAGCTATGTCCAGGGTATGTATGGTGTCAGCCATTGGGATAGAATGTGAACACAAGTTTGGTGGATTTGTAAACATTCTGCTACACTGACAATACTTTTTGACAAATCTCTACTTTTGTTTGCCAGAAATGACAGATGCATCTTTATTTAACATTTTATAAACAGCTTACAAACCATGTTTGTAAACTGGATTAGACAAAAGCTCTTAAAAATCAACCAGGTGATTTCAACTTAAAATCAGCCTATTGCCCATGTGTGATTCAGATTTGAAATCATTAGTAATATTATGGATCATATTATTACAGTCATAACATTGTTACATTTCTTTTTTAAGGTTAATATATCTCTAGGATGCTGTGTTTAAAAATGTTTGACTAGTGTATACTATTTAAACATACAGTTAAATTTAAAAACATCATATATTCTATGTGGCTACTTTATTTTGTTATTATCTGACTTCATTCCTAATACAATGGATATCACTGCTCAAAGTCACTTTGAGAGGTTCTGAGGTCATGAGAGATATGCTTTTGTTTGTCTGTTCAGTCATCCTGTCTTTCTAAAATGCAAAAGACCAATGTCATTTACTCTTTGTTAATCCTCCTTGGAGAGCTTCATGTTACTGGAAATGACACTAAACAGTAATTGCATACATAGGACAAATAGTAAGGTCAACTAACTCCACTGTGTCTATCCATACTGTGAGATTAAGCTACAGGATATTTCCTTTGCTTGGATATGTCTTTAAAACAAATTAGAGAAAGGAAGACAGAGCTAAATTAAAACCCTAAATTACTTTGTCCTTTTGTCTAATTATGTGACTGTCTTTGTACACATACATATTTTAAACAAGGTTACTATTTTTTAGAAACCCTTTTCCTTCATCACAGTGTGCTGAAAACATGAATACTGCAGCAAATTGTGCCATGGTCACTTGATTAATACGCAATACACAATTCATTTGTATAATATGATATTTAGTAAAAACATGTATTCTAGGCTTTAAAAGAAAATAGTGGTTACATTATTGAATATATTATCTTTTGATCAACTACAAAAAAGGAGATGACGGCAGGGTACACTACCATGTAATTGCATAATGGAAACTATTTTACCTATGTTTGTGCATCACACCTTCCTGCTTGTGACTTGCACAGCTTTCCTAATCACTTCATGTAAAGAGAGTTCTAATGTTTCAACTTCCTTTATTGCACCTTCTGTTTTATTTAGAATTTCTCATTTCCTGCTCTATTAATATCCTTCTAGACCCTGCATGAGCCTTTCATGTGTGACTGAAGTTCAATTTACAGAGCAGGAAATGTAAACTTCTGAAGCCAGTTAAAGTCTAAAAAAGGAAACCATCTTTTCCATGCAGACTGTGCGAATTACAGCAAAAAGAGTTGTGGCTAGGGATGCATAAACAGAAACAAAAGTGATCTAATGCCTAAATAGCAGAGAATTAAGCAGTGAGACTGCAGGGGCATGATCTATATACTAAAATGGCTTTATTAAGCTAAATTTGTTTTGATGGTTGTGATGTCCCTTTGAGGGTACCTTAGTTTATGATAAAAAAATGGAAAAGTTCTTTGGAGAGGGCAGTTATTAAATGAGCCAACTTATTGACCCCGCTTATTATTTCAAGCACATATGCTTTACTCTGTGGAATGAAGCACATTTCATTTGACACTTTTTTTCATTCTGAAAACCATGGCCTGTAATTTCAGATGCATATTTAGTAAGGCTAATTCAGAAGTTTGTGGAACATTAACATATAGTAGTGATGTCGCGAACATAAAATTTTCCGTTCGCGAACGTCGAAGGCGAACTTCCGCAAATGTTCGCGAACGGGCGAACCTGGCGAACCGCCATAGACTTCAATAGGCAGGCAAATTTTAAAACCCACAGGGACTCTTTCTGGCCACAATAGTGATGGAAAAGTTGTTTCAAGGCGATAAACACCTGGACTGTGGCATGCCGGAGGGGGATCCATGCCAAAACTCCCATGGAAAATTACATAGTTGATGCAGAGTCTGGTTTTAATCCATAAAGGGCATAAATCACCTAACATTCCTAAATTGTTTGGAATAACATGCTTTAAAACATCAGGTATGATGTTGTATCGATCAGGTAGTGTAAGGGTTACGCCCGCTTCACAGTGACAGACCAAACTCCCCGTTTAACGCACCGCAAACAACCGCAAACAGTCAATTTGCACAAACGCAAACTCCCCATTTGCACAAGGTTGGATACCAAGCTAGCCATGTCCCGTTCCTTGTCCTCACTGATGTCATTGAAGGTCTCTTCCTCCAGCCACGTACAACACCAAGGGTCGCCAAAAGGTGACAACAAGCCCCCTGGATTTTTTTTTTAAATGTACACTACTGTTACACCAGATATGAGTTGCACTGGTGTGACACTGTGCCCTGGCAGGCCCTGAAACGCACACGTGTGAAGGAAACTGACTGCTATTATTTCACAGTCAAATGTCTATTTTTTTTTTTTTTTTTTTTTTTAATGTACAATACTGTTACACCAGATATGAGTTGCACTGGTGTGACACTGTGCCCTGGCAGTCCCTGAAACGCACACGTGTGAAGGAAACTGACTGCTATTATATTACAGTCAAAACATTTTTTTTTTAAATGCAAGCTATTGTGCCCCACAACGTTCGTGTGTGGGGGTGCTGGAATGACGTGGGCCAATGGGAGCCTGAATCAACTTTTGGCTCCCACTGCCCCTTTAAGAGCGAGCTCGTGACTCGAGCCATGCTCCTAGTGCCAGGCGGACCACGTGACCGATCACTGCGGTCAGTGCACGCGACTATGTCAGAAGAGGAGATCAAGCCGCATGCGGCTCGTGTGGAGGCAGGAGTGATCCAGGCACACGCGGCTCAAGCTTAGGAGCCAGGATAAGGTAAATACAGCCACAACCACTTATCCCAATTACACACCTTTCCTAACGTCCTATCCCATTAAAAGCATATTACTGCGTATTTAATAAAACAGATAGACCCCCTACTTCATCCAGGTTACCGATCGATGGTTCGATATTCTGAGCCCTCTCTGATTTACTGTACACGAATATTTGATATTCCCACAAATTTTATATTGCATTTTATGTTTGTTTGAGACCACCTTAAAAATATTGGATATTGCTAAAAATCATGATCACTATATACTTTCTCTACAAACCTCTAAAACAAACCAAACTACTCATCCATCCGCTATAATACTTTATCCCATCTAGAACTAGTGCCCAGTTAAAATACTTGACTCTTACTTACCCACATTCATCTTCTACATCAGAACACTACTCCGAAGATTAGGTTGTATCCATGTCTCGGGTCTTTCATTTAGAATAGGGGCAGCTATTATTAAAAGATTGGGCAGATGGAAATCCTCAGTCTACAACTGATATATTCCTCATCCCGAGAAAGAAATGAGGAAAGCTTTTAAAAGTTTGGCTTTGTAAATTTGATGCAATAAGTGTGTTTTTCTTTAATACCTTTTCACCCTCTTTGCATGAACCCGATTTACATATATTACTAATATGTTTCTGAACATATATATTATATTATTTACTCACTCACTCTCTGGGCCGGCCTAAGACATTATGCTGCCTAGGTCCAACAATGAATGACTATGGGGGATAATGTATAATAAACACAGGTTACTGGCTATGGGGGGGTAATGTATAATAAGCACAGGTTACTGGCTATGGGGGATAATGTATAATAAACACAGGTTACTGGCTATGGAGGGATAATGTATAATAAACATAGGTTACTGGCTATGGGGGGTAATCTATAATAAACACAGGTTACTGACTATGGGGGTGCAGCTTCAGAATTAATCTAAATTGTATACTGTCTAGGAGGTTGGAGGGTCTGGGAGGGAGGGTCTGCTGCTGATTGGCTGGAATGTGTCTGCTGACTGTGAGGTACAGGGTCAAAGTTTACTCAATGATGACAAATAGGGGGTGAACCGAACATCGCATATGTTCGCAGTCCGTGGTGAACGCGAACAAGCTATGTTCGCCTGGAACAATTCACCAGCGGACCGTTTCGGGACATCACTAATGTCTAGTTTTTAATATTTTCAAAGGAGTTCTTTCAAAGCCCTGCGGTTTCAGGGATTTTAAACATATATTGTCATACCCTTGAACTGCTGATTTTATCTAATGTTGTGCTAATATTTTTTTAAATGAAAATGGGCAGTAAATAGGATAACAGAAATTTCAATAAATAAGTGGAGCAAGAACACATTATATCCCTTCTGCCTTAACCCCATGAGTGGGATGAGTAACTAATATTTGCTTCTTTGCATTTATTTGAAGGGGACTTTAACACTTTTTCAAGTTGAAAGTAAAGACCTGACATAAAATCCAAAACTTAACCAATTACATCTGCTCGGTTATGCAAATTGCTTCTCATTATGCACAACTTGCTTTACTTCAAAGTCATTATTTTTTAGCCTAACCTGACTTTAACAGAAACAGTACAATATTGTTGCAAGTGGCTACTTAGCCACTGCTGCCCAAGTCATCTATTTCATACATTATTATTCAAGGCAAAGTCATTAAAACTTGGAGTTTTGTTATCCAGCCCAATTATTATTATTATTATTATTATTTTAAGATGTAACTGATTTGAGGCATTTTTCTTTTCATAAGACCTATTGAAAAGCCTAGCTCTCAGTATTTACAGACATGAAGGTTTAAAAAAAAACAAAAAACAAAACAAACATAAAACTACTGACATTGACCGTTTTATTGAAATCTGAGAAACATCCACAAATGCTAATTGCGTTAAAATGTTTTAACAATGACTAACTCATAAACAAAAATACTGTATTTATAAAAATAAACATATATTTGCCACATTTTAAAAGCATTTCTAGTTCGGGCAACACATTTTATTGAAGCTGAATATTCTTGAAGTAGTATAACATTTACGTTGCAATGTGTGGCTGTAAAACATGCAGCCATTATGAACATTCTTCACATATTTCCATTTTGAGCCTCATCTACAATATATTTATAGGGGAAATAATCAGATATCACAAAATAATGAAAGTGAACATAGATGAAAATGGTTATTTACATTTACACCTTGAACATTTAATCTTTGCACCATTCTCTGTTAAGTGTTTATGCTTTGTTCTTCATGGATCTTTGTATACTGCTTATCATGTTTGTTTACAAGGAAAAGGGAAATACTAACATTTCATTATTTAGATTTTTCTTCTATATTGCTAGAACAATGGACATGTGCAATTCGTTGCGGTCTGAATTTAAATTCGGATGAATTTCAGCAATTCGGACATTCGGTTGCTTCCGAATGTCTGAATGTCTGAATGTCCGACTTGCCGAATTTCGTAAGTGCCGGATTTCGTAAGTACCGAACCGAATTGTTGAAGTGCCAAATTGCTGAATTTCAGAAGTGGCGAACCGAACCGAATTGGCAAAGTGCCGAATTCGGATAAAATTCGGCAATTCGGACATTTGGATGCTTCTGAATGTTCGAATGTCCAAATTGCCTAGGTGCCGAATTTCCGTAGTGCCGAACCGAATTGTAGAAGTGCCAAATTGCCGGAATTCAGAAGTATTTGACCCTTTCGACTTAGTACTTGGTGTCAAAACCCTTCTTGGCAATCACAGAGGTCAGACGTTTGTTGTAGTTGGCCACCAGGTTTGCACACATCTCAGGAGGGATTTTTGTCCCACTTCTCTTTGCAGATCCTCTCCAAGTCATTAAGTTTTCGAGGCTGATGTTTGGCAACTCGAAACTTCAGCTCCTTCCACAGATTTCTATGGGATTAAGGTCTGGCGACTGGCTAGGCCACTCCAGGACCTTAATGTGCTTCTTCTTGAGCCACTCCTTTGTTGCCTTGGCTGTGTGTTTTAGGTCATTTTCAAGCTGGAATACCCATCCACCACGCATTTTCAATGTTCTGGCTGAGGGAAGGAGCTTCTCACCAAAGATTTTATGGTACATGGCCCTGTCCATCGTCCCTTTGATGCAGTGCAGTTGTCCTGTCCCTTTAGCAGAAATATATCCCCAAAGCATAATGTTTCCACCTCCATGTTTAATGGTGGGGATGCTGTTCTTGTGGTCATTGGCAGCATTCCTCATCCTCCAAACATGGCGAGTTGAGTTGATGCCAAAGAGCTTGATTTTGGTCTCATCTGACCACAACACTTTCACCCAGTTCTCCTCTGAATCATTCAAATGTGCATTAGCAAACTTCAGACAGGCCTGTACATGTGCTTTCTTCAGTTGGGGGACCTTGCGAGCGGTGCAGGGTTTTAGTCCTGCACAGCGTAGTGTATTACCAATTGTTTTCTTGGTTGCAGTGGATGTGATCTATTTGGACTTTGCCAAGGCATTTGATACAGTTCCACACAGAAGATTAGTGTTCAAACTCAAGGAAATCGGTCTAGATGAAAATGCTTGTTCTTGGGTAGAACATTGGCTTAAAAACAGAGTACAAAGAGTTGTCGTTAATGGTAAATTTTCAAGCTGGACAGAGGTGGCAAGTGGTGTCCCTCAGGGGTCTGTTCTGGGACCCCTTCTATTTAACATGTTTATAAATGATCTTGAAGACAGCATTGAAAGTCATGTTTCAGTGTTTGCAGATGACACAAAACTTTGTAAAATAATACAATGTGAGCAAGATATTACTTTGCTGCAGAGGGATTTAGATAGACTGGAGGACTGGGCACTCAAATGGCAGATGAAATTTAATGTTGAAAAATGCAAAGTTATGCACTTCGGCGTAAAGAATACACAAGCAACGTATACCCTTAATGGAAGCGAATTAGGGATAACAACACACGAAAAGGACTTGGGAATTGTTATAGACAACAAACTATGCAACAATGTGCAATGTCAATCAGCAGTGGCCAAGGCCAGTAGGGTATTGTCATGCATGAAAAAGGGCATTCATTCTCGGGACGAGAATATCATTTTGCCTCTTTATAAATCACTGGTAAGACCACACATTGAATATGCTGTGCAATTTTGGGCACCTGTTCTAAAGAAGGATATTGTGGCACTAGAAAAAGTGCAGAGGCTCGCTACAAAATTAATAAAAGGAATGGAACATATCAGCTATGAAGAAAGGTTAACAAATTTAAACCAAGTTTAGAAAAACGTCGCCTGAGAGGGGATATGATAACATTATACAAATATATTCAAGGCCAATACAAACCATTGTGTGGAAATCTATTCACAAACCGGACTTTACATAGGACACGAGGTCATGCGTTTAGACTAGAAGAAATAAGATTTCGTCTAAGGCAAGGGAAAGGTTTTTTTACTGTAAGAACAATCAGGATGTGGAATTCTCTGCCTGAAGAAGTGGTTTTATCAGAGTCCATACAGATGTTCAAACAGCTACTAGATGCATACTTGCAAAAACAGAATATTCAAGGATATAATCTTTCAATGTAGGGTAATAACTGCTTGATCCAAGGATAAATCTGACTGCCATTCTGGGGTCAAGAAGTATATTTTTTTCCTAGCTTGTTGCAAAATTGGAAGTGCTTCAAACTGGTTTTTTTTGCCTTCTTTTGGATCAACAGCAAAAAACATATGTGAGGAAGGCTGAACTTGATGGACGCAAGTCTCTTTTCAGCTATGTAACTATGTAACTATGTAACTATGGTCACAGCTGCCTTGAGTTAATAACAAGATCCTCCCTTATAGTTCTGGGTTGATTCCTCACCGTTCTTATGATCATTGAAACTCCACGAGGTGAGATCTTGCATGGAGCACCAGACCAATTGAGACTTACAGTTATTTTGCGTTTCTTCCATTGTGAATAATCGCACCAACTATTGTCACTTTCTCACCAAGCTGCTTGGAGATTGTCTTGTAGCCCATTCCAGCCTTGTGTAGGTCTACAATCTTGTCCCTGACATCCTTGGACACCTCTTTGGTCTTGGCCATGATGGAGACTATGTAATCTGATTGATTGATTGCTTCTGTGGACTTTTATATAGGTAACGAGCTAAGAGTAGGAGCCCTCTCTTTGAGAGAGTGCACTTAATCTCAGCTTGTTACATGTATAAAAGACACATGGGAGCCAGAAAGCTTGCTGATCGATAGGGGATCAAATACTTATTTCACTCATTGACATGCAAATCAATTTATTACATTTTAGACATGCTTTTTTTCTGTTTTGTTTTTTGTTATTCCTTTTCTCACTGTGAAAATACACCTACCATTAAAATTATAGACTCATCATTTATTTGTCAGTGGGAAAAAGTCCAAAATCAGCAGGGGATCAAATACTTTTTTTCCTTCACTATAATTGCCATATTTGATAAATAGACTTCAGGTGAGTTTGCATGTTACACTAAAGTTTAGGTTCTAAGCTCATGGGCAGGGCCCTCTACCTGTCGTATCAGTCTATTCTTATTGTATTGTCTTTTTCCCAATTGTACAGTGCTGCGGAATATGTTGGTGCTTTATAAATACCAGTAATAAAAAAATAAAAAATAAATTTGAAAAAATAAAAAAATGCACAGTTCATCTTTAATTAAAGTTTCCGAAAAGATTGTGGTAAGACCAAACATGATAATTCTTCTCACAACAAATACAAAATTCCTGCATATTTCAAGTTGGACTTTGCTCTAATAAAATCTGTTTACTATCTGCTCTGATATAATTTTAAACCGTGTATCACAATTCAGCTTTGCATTTTATATCTTTTTTACAGTTTTGTTAAGAAATTATTTAGACTTGATCAAGGGAGGATCTCCTGAATGCTACGAAAGTTCTGACCAATAAAAAAGGTATTACAAGATAGTAGATATGCATATATAGCCTATAGCCTATAGCTATACTCACCACCTTTAAAGTGTATGCATTATTTTTCCTTTTGAATCATCTACATTTACTGAACAATCTAACCATCTATACTTTGCTATCTGTGTCCCTGTACAGATAGCATGTGCATATGAGGGCAGGCTGTGGTGGGTATCTCTCCTACAGCATGATGCCTGTCCATATCAGTATGCTGTCTTTATTTACATAGCAGCCCTTTAACCCCTTAAGGACACATGACATGTGTGACACGTCATTATTCCATTTTATTCCAGAAGTTTGGTCCTTAAGGGGTTAAAGATCAAATAAATAAATTAAATCAATTAAGAAATAAACCAGGGATCTGCTGAATCTGCTGAAATAATATTTTACACCCTTTTGCTTCGTTCAAATACTTCTTGCATAATTTGCATGGACGTTATTCTGAGGAGCCGAACTACCATGTCAACAAAATTCAGTTGACAAAATTGTATTTTTCTTTTAGATGAATTGGTTTGACCAAATTGATTTTTTCCCCACTGTACACAAGTATAGCTTCATTAATGTCTCATTAATCTCAGTCATTGAAATTCTCTCTTCTCGTGTATAATTGTTTTCATTTCTTGCCAGCAGGCTGAAAATGGTTTCCTCTGTGCAGTCTAGAACAGAGTTAGAAGTGGATGGCAGTGAGTGTAGTAGGAAGCTCCTACTTTCAGAATTACTGTTAGGAAGATAGAAGCACCGTGAGACAAACCATTAGCTTTATATTAAGTCTTAGTATTCTTCTCCTGCATCCCTTAAATTCTCTAGAATTATTCCTTGCCTCACTTTTTTTTGCATTTTGCACCATACACTGTATGGTGCAAATGTCAATCATCAATTTATTTTGTGTCAAATGCTGTGAAAAGCAGAAACTCTCCCATACTTATTTGTGATGTCTTCTGTTCAAAAAATATAACATTTTCTATTGGAGAACATGTACCGGTAATTGTGTTTATCTACATACGAATATGTATATAGCAGGTGTACTGTTTATTCATACAAAATATAGCTGGTGCTCTACAGATGGGGAATTGTGTGTATAACATGTAGTTGTTAAAGTTCAGGGTTCTTAATAAGTAAGAAATAACCTGTTCCCCTGCAGGCATATAAGTCATGCAAAGAAAAGTAAGAAACTCACACCTTGTAATATTGCATAGAAAATATTTATTTATTTAACCCCTTAACACCGCAGCCAAATGTACAAGTTGTGAACGAAACAAAACGTAAACAAAACCTGGCATTTGCGCTATATGTCTGTCCAACCGTAATTCACCTCTTTCATATTAAATGCACCCCCCCTTATTATATATCATTTTATTCAGGGAAAACAGGGCTTTCATTTAATATCAAATATTTAGCTATGAAACATAATTTAATATGAAAAAAATGGGAGAAAATAAGATTTTTTTTTGATTTTTTTCGTTCTTCATGACATTTTAACTGTCAATGTCATAATACTGTTTGCTTTTACTGCAATAAAATACACATATTTGTATTCAGCAAAGTCTCACGTGTAAAACAGTACCCCCTATGTACAGGTTTTATGGTGTTTTGGGAAGTTACAGGGTCAAATATAGCGTGTTACATTTGAAATTGAAATTCGCCAGATTGGTTACGTTGCCTTTGAGACTGTATAGTAGCCCAGGAAATAAATTTACACCCATAATGGCATACCATTTGCAATAGTAGACGACCCAAGGTATTGCAAATAAGCGATGTCCAGTCTTTTTTAGTAGCCATTTGGTCACAAACACTGGCCAAAGTTAGCGTTTGTATTTGTTTGTGTGTGAAAAATGCAAAAAACGCCAATTTTGGCCAGTGTTTGTGACTAAGTGGCTACTAAAAAAGACTGGACATACCCCATTTGCAATACCTTTGGTTGTCTACTATTGCAAATGGTATGCCATCATAGGGGTAATTTTCATTCTTGGGCTACCATAGGGTCATAAAGGCAACGTAAGCAATCTGGCGAATTTTAATGTGAAAAAAATTAAACACAAGCCTTATATTTGACGCTGTAATTTTTGAAAACACCATAAAACCTGTACATGAGGGGTACTGTTGTACTCAGGAGACTTCGCTGAACACAAATATTTGTGTTTCAAAACAGTAAAAAGTATTGCAGCAATAATATCGTCCCTGTAAGTGCTGTTTGTGCGTGAAAAATGCAAAAAACGTCACTTTTACTGGCGATATCATGGTTGTAATACATTTTACTGTTTTGAAACACTAATATTTGTGTTCAGCGAAGTCTCCCGAGTAAAACAGTACCCCCCATGTACAGGTTTTATGGTGTCTTGGAAAGTTATAGGGTTAAATATAGTGCTAGCAAATTAAATTCCCTATACTTTCGGCATGGGTAGTCAGGCAGGTCCCGCTAATTGTAATTAATTAGGATACCTAATTATGTAAAATTATTACATAAATATATGTGTAGAATTAATATATGTATATATATACATATGTGTATATATACGTATATATATATATATATATTTTTTTTAATATTTTTTTTATATATAGGTATATATATAGTGATATATACGTATATATTTATGTATATAGATATATATATTATTTCGTTATAAGTGTATTTTGATATAAATATATATATATTAATATCAGAATACAGTTAGAACGAAATAAAACACATCTATATATTTTTTAATATTTTATTTTTAATTATTTTTTTATTTAATTTTTTTACGTATTTACATATTAATTTTTTTTATATTATTTATAAATATATATATAACAATAATTATATATATATTTAATCAGTATCAGTCTACGTGTAATTTGATATTAATATATATATATAATTATATATATATTAATATTAAAATACACCTAGACGGTGTATGTGTATGTGTGTATATGTGTATATATATATACTTAGATCATATATATATTATATATATATATGATCTAAGTATATAATTTATTTATTTTTACACTGTTTTAACATTTTTTTATTTGATTTTCAGCCAGCAGGGGGAGCAACTGTCATTACAGTTGGTCCCCCTGCTGGCAATGCAGCAGGCAGCTATACCGGCCATGTGATTGTGAGGTCCTCGCAAGGACCTCACTCTCACATGGCCGGGAGGGCTCCTGGAGGGCGGACGTGCTGCGGGGGGCTCCCTGGGAGTCCCCCGAACCGCGATCGCCGGCGTGGGACCGCCAGCGACCGGGTAAGTTACTAAAAACCGGAGGGCGTACTATTACGTCCGGCGGCGTTTAGAGACGCTTTTAAAAGGACGTAATAGTACGCCCTCCGGTCTTAAGGGGTTAAAGAACAAGATAAAATACACCCACAAATAAAGTGCATATATGGAGAAAATGAGCCATGCAAACAGCCCCATGAATCCAGGTACTAAAGTGCTCACTACAAATCCAAAATATGAAAATATACCTAGGTATACCAACCTAGAGCTGGAGACTCACAAACACCCCAACGTTTCGGCTTCCAGCCTTTCTCAGGGGGGATCTCAACGTAAATGGTATCGATTCCTACTTTTATACCCTCACCAAAAGTGCTAAGTACCTTAAATAAAAACAGATGTGGAACTTCTAAGGATGAGCACTTGTCATTAGATCTAATGTCCATTCTGTTCTCCTGTTGCAGATATCCGTGTGGAGCATATGACGTCATTGCATATGACGTCACCACGTACTAGAACGTGTGACATCGCGTACTGTGCATGCACAATAGCGGGTCGGTATTAGTGATCTCTAAAATGGAAAATGGCAAACAGCTATAGAAGGGGAAGCTAAGAGGACCAAAAAGTCACGAAGAGCAAAAGACCCAGATAAAACATATCATTCTACCCAACCATCAAATAACAAAATCCCTGTAGCAACACTCATCACTCTGTCTCCATCACAATGTGTTATAGTGTAACACAATGCATATGGGACAGAAATATATTAGCAATATACAGCAGGGTAAAATGTAAAATAAAATATGATTTACAATATATTACATTCACATTTAGTCTAAATAATACAAATAAAAGCTATATAAACCAGAAACAAAAATATAACAGAAAAAAAAGAAATACTGAGGCCCCACATAAAAAGAACAAAATATGTAAACACAAGAATGTAATAAAAATAATAAAAAAGAAATGAAATAAGTAAAAATATATAACAAGTAAAGAATAAGTAAAAATAAAAACTAATGAGTAAACATGATAAATATAACAATAAAATGATAATACACTTGTTTGTCCAAAAGAGAAAAAATTAAAAATACAAAAAAAATATATAAAAATATGTATATAAAAAAGAACAAAAACAAAATAGGATATAATCTTTAAACCCGTGTGACCAGGGCCGGTAGCAGACCATCCCAGGGCACACAGGTGTGGAAAACAATATTCAATGAAAGATAAAAAAGCCATTGCTGAACACGTGTGACCAGGGTTGATAAAAGCTCCATCATGGGCTCACTGATGCAGAAACAGAAAACTGTTTATTTATCCTGGTTTTTGGGCATTCTTCAAAAATGTATTTCAGTGTATTTAGTAAATCAATCATATTTATACAGTAAATGGATCAAACATGCTTCTGTTTTGCAAGAGACAAGGATGAATTCTGGCAATAATGCTTTTTTGAAATTGAAATTATTTAATTATTGTTCATCCATCAAATCCATTAGTTAATATGCTACAATAAAAAGTCCTATGTGTTTTGTCATAATACTTTCTTTTTCATTTGAAAAAAAAATGTTGTGTTTTTTTTTTTTTGCATTCTTAGTAGAAAATTCTGTTTGTATGTCTGCATCATTCGGCATTACTATCCCTACCATAAACATTCTTAATTAGGCAGTATGTGTTGAAGTAATCTATCACAATTACAAAGAGGTCAAAAGTTCTTTTTCAAGTATTAAATGTGTACCTTCACCTAAAAGTTTTGCCTTATTCCTTATAACCTACATAAAGCCTGTTTCAATCTTCAAAATAAGTCATAGTCTAACATACCCCTGAGAATCATAAGTAAAGTTAGAAGGACATTTTGTACAAAAAGAATGGTTAGCTTAGTGCAGACATGGGAGTACAAGATGTTTTTAGTTGTACTTTATATGGTATTACAAGGTCTTAATAGCCCTTCCGGAAATTTTGTAGCAACTGCTGATCAATGAAGTTTATTTTCTGTCCCATATAAAATAGGTCTCAAGTTAACCCTTAGTTTAATATAATGAAGAATGTATATGTAAAATTATCTTTCAGATATGTTGGTTTAAATGTATATTTAACATAGATCTCTCATAGAAAAATGTATGATATTGTAAATACATGACATTTGTTTCATGTGATTGCAGTTGTCTAATTCACTGATATAATAAAGCTTTAAATCATATAGTTCAACATATGGATGAAGCATCGGGGGTGACAAAAAAATGAAACCTAACAAACTCTTAGACAACAATTCCGCACCAGTGAGCTTCAGCTGTAGTAAACATATTCTAGGACTATTTCAAGTCTGAGTTAGGCTACAATTACGCAATAAAACAGTCCTTTACTTATCAATTAATTTTAGCTATCAAATGGACACTCTTTTAGTTTACATACAGCTCAATAGTTGGTCCTAAAAGGTTTTTTTGTTAACCCTTTCCCACTCGAAGCTGTGTATACATAGCCTAGAGTTGTAAAACAATGCAAAATGAAACCTAAATTGAATTGTAATTTTCGCTGAATTATTTCAATATACCACTGTCTGTCTTCACCAAGCAGGCAAACACATGCTTACCTTTGAACTTTGGACACTTATTAGAGGGTAATGGGGTAGCCTATTCTGTCATATGTATAATCATATTGCAAATCCATGGTTTAATTAACAATCATTATTGAAATATTTGGCCATAGATTCTTTTTAAATTCTGATGGTATTTTTGGGAAACTATAAGCAGGGTATGTGTATTTTCTTGTTTTTATAGTCATGCCTACTGCATGTGTCAAAACTGATATTTGACTTTTTGGTATTATTGCAAAGCTGGTATTGTGAGCTAAAGTATACTGTATAATCTCCATAACGTATTATCCAGTATAACAGTAAAAGATAAAAAAAAAAAAAAAAATTGAGTAAAAGTATCTAAATTAAGTGTTTCAGTTGTCCCCACACAGCAATCTATACACAGAACTGTTAATGTGTTCTATGTTTATGCGCCAACTATGTAATATGGGTTAATAAATAAATGTTGTATTACTTAAATAAAATGTACTGCAGGGATTTAACTTGTCTATATTTAACAGTGATTAAGTAAGCAGAAAGACACATGAAAGCTTTTCAGTATAATTTATAGAACATACTGAAAAAAATATACTCCATGATTCTAGAATGTGTGACAAATTATATGGAGTTTAGAGGTGCTTAAAAGAAAAAAAAAACACGAAACAAAGACAGATTTAATAATACAATCTTTTGTTCTTTTGTGCAAGGTTTTATATATTTTTCCACTAACAAGGATAAACCTGTCAAATCAGAATAAGTATTATAGATTACATGTTCACAGACCTTATGAGAAGGCAAAGCAACATTGAACAATACGGATTATAAGGGTATGTTTTCTTTGCTAATGAAGTTGTTGAAAGAAAGAGGACCAACGATGAAAAACTGTATATTAATATCTTTACATACTTGGAAATAGGTACCAACTGTGTTTTTTCATTTTATGCTACATAAAATACTAGTATTTATTGTTGTCGAGCCTGGACATAAATCAGATCATTTGATGACGTGGTAAATATATTGAACATGCAGCAATATGGACAATATTAGAGAGTTAAAAAGGAACTCCATCGATGCATTATAAGACATAGACTTTAAAGTTTTGGTAGTGTACAAGGCGTGTGGACAGACCCAATGTCATGATTCTAAACAGGTCAGAGAGGAGACTTATGCCGGGGTTGACTTCAGGAAGTTTATTGGAAATATTAGACATGGTTTGACAAGAAATAAGAGTAGAAAGGCAAGAGGGAGAATGGAATTATTAATATAGAGAAATGGAGAAAGTAGAACTTATAAATGGAGTTACAGGTAAAAAGATTAAGGGATAACAAAACAAAACAAAACAAAACAAGAGTTAGACAATAAGCCCCAGATAGGATTATAAAGTAACAGGAAAACCTATAATAAATTATAGGTTAGAGTTACTAGAAGGAACAGAAGTGAAGGTTTAGGAAATATGCCCTAAGCAGGTTATCAGGCAACAGGGATATAATTAGATAAACCTAAACAGGAACATAAGGGATTAAAGGGAAACTCCAGTGCCAGGAAAACAATCCGTTTTCCTGGCACTGGAGGTACCCTCTCCCTCCCACCCCCAGTTACTGAAAGGGTGAAAACCCCTTCAGTCACTTACCTGAGGCAGCGACCATGTCCCTCATCGCATGCGCATTAGCGCTCCCCATAGGAAAGCATTGAAAAATAATTTCAATGCTTTCCTATGAGGAAATGAGCGACGCTCTAGGTCCTCACACAGCATGAGGACGTCCAGCGATGCTCTAGCAAATCTTTGCTAGAAATCAGGAAGTGACTTCTAGTATAAAAAAAAAACTGCAATAATTACAGTTGCAGGGTTAGGAGTAGTGGGAGTTGGCACCCAGACCACTCCAACGGGCAGAAATGGTCTGGGTGCCTGGAGTGTCCCTTTAAGTAAAAAAGGGTCAAGTTAGTAATTGAGGTGATCAACCTCTTTGGTATGATGTCAGAACCTCAGTTTCAGGGACTTTTAGGATACTTGCAAATAATATGAGAGTCTGTAATATCCAGGTAGGTTGGAACAAAATTAATATGAAAATAAAGTCCAGTATAGAAATAAAGCAGGTTCATATTGTAGATCGGGTTGGAATAAATCAGGATGGTTCAAGGTAAGTAAGGGTAGAGCAGGTTTTCTTTAGCAAGAGCCAGGAGTAGAAGACTTGACAGGTTCAGAACACAACTACTCTCAATGTAAAGGCAAGTTGGTTTTGTCTGGTTTGGCCTTTTATAGCAGATTTGGATTATCATGCTCTGCAGGTAATAGAGACTGAGGTTTGTCTAGTGGTTAGGGAGGCCACTAGTGGTGAAAACTTTAATTGGAGGAAATAAAACATAAGAAATTAAACATGATTTGAGTTGTCAGGATAGGACACCCAACATCAAATCTACATATATAGTTAAGAGTTATAATTTTCTACATAATATATTTTTATTGTATTTTAACTATTTGGTTAAAGATGCATTGTTTAAAAAAATACACACTATTTATTTGTCATTGTAACATACCTTGGCATGCTTGTTCTTTACTATAGGGGTGTATATATATATATATATGTGTGTGTGTGTGTGTGTGTGTGTGTGTATGTGCTTATTCATACATGCTTATTCATACATACATACATACATATATTTTGTAGTTTGTCTCATTCTGCATGCTAAAGCTAGTTGTTCCCTGCCCTACTCATCATTGTTGGTTTGTTAACTTAAATGTTATTCATCTAACTGCTTATCTCTAAAGACTTTCTCTGTTATTTCTGCTCCCCCCCCTTATTTTATTGATACTCACCCAAATGGTCTTGCTTGACCAATCCTCACATCCTCTGTGCATCTCCATTCCATAGTTTTATTGCAGGTCTTTTTTGACCCTATCCTCTCTGTCTTCCACAGTCTGAGTTTTAAAAGTTCCCTACTGCAAACCAGAACATTGCTCAGATTACACACAAACCTCATCCACATACCCTGCAGTTTATCCTCCTTTGCCAACATTCAGTGTGCACTCTGGAATGCCCGTTCAATCTATAGTGATATTAAATCAACAGCTATACACAACCTTGTCATCTCTAACTCACTCACAATATTGGCACTTATTGAGACCTGGCTGTACCCCTCTGATACTGCTACTCCTGCTTCTTTATGTTTCGGTGGACTACAATTCTCCCACACTCTCAGACTCGACTGTAAAGGAGGCAGTGTAGGCATCCTTCTCTACCCTTAATGTAACTTTCAACCTTTCCTCCCTGCCTCTGCCCTTTCCTTTACTTCCTTTGAAGTTCACAATGTCCGCCTTTTTAAGCCCACTCCTTTAGGAATTGCCATCATCTATCGCCTCCCCCCCACTGGTTATTTGAGGCTATTCATTGAACACTTTTCTTCCTGGCTACCCCACTTTCTCTCCTCTAGCACTCCCTCCCTCATACTTGGGGACTTTAACATCCCAATCAACAACCTCATCTGCCCTGGTGCCTCCCGTCTGCTCTCTGTAACCTCCTCCTTTGGCCTCACGCAGTTGTCTTCTTCAGCAACTCATACAGCAGGAAACACTCTTGACCTCATCTTCACCAATCTCTGTACCACCTCTAATCTATCTACTGTTCCATTTCCTTTGTCTGACCACCATCTGCTAACATTTGACATCAGCATTCCCCGTACCCAAATTTCACTAACCTCAACTCTCCAATCTCGCAGAAACCTCAACTGCCTTGATCTCCAGCATTTCTCCACCAAACTCTAAATTCTCCTTTCACCCATCCCAAATCTGACTTACCCTAACTCTGCAACCTCACTCTACAACTCAATTATCTTCTCTCAACTCGACATCATGGCACCTCCTACAATTAAATGCAGCACGTGCCCCCAATTACAACCCTGGCACACCAAGCTGACCCGTTACCTCCAAAAGTGTTCTAGAACTGCTGAACGCTGCTGGAGAAAGTTTTGCATCTGACTTCCTCCACTATAAATTTATGCTGCGCTCCTACAGCCTGGCACTTTCTGCTGCAAAAGTAAATTACTTTAACGCCCTCATAAGTACACTGTCCCATCAACCCAAACACCTATTTCACACTTTTTATGCTCTTCTTCGCCCTTTTACTCCCCCTCCTTCTACCACCTTGTCTGCCACAAACTTTGCATCTTGCTTTACAGAGATCTCCACAATCAGAGAAGAGATCACTAATTTATCTCTTTCCCCTACCAATACATCACCCAACCCCACTCCCTCCACCATTCTACACTCAGAGGTTTCTGCTCTGCTCCAGTCCTCCCGCCCCACCACCTGTTCATTCGATCCTATTCCCTCATATCTCATCCGCACTTTGTCTCCCTCTCTTGCTCTTCCTCTCACTAAAATTTTCAATCTCTCCCTTTCCTCTGGCACATTTCCCTCGCCCTTCAAACATGCAACTGTAACCTCAATTCTAAAAAAAAGCCCAGCCTTGACCCCAACTCCCCATCCAACTACCACCCTATCTCGCTACTGCCATTTGCCTCCAAAATCCTCGAGAGTTGTGTACACCAGACTGACTGACTTTCTCGAATCCAACACTCTGCTTGACCCCCTTCAGTCTGGATTCCGCGCTGGTCATTCTGTCGAAACGGCTGTGACCAAAGTATCCAACGATTTAATTGCTGCTAAATCTTGTGGCCATTAATCTATCCAAATTCTCCTTGATCTTTCTGCTGCCTTTGACACTGTTGATCATCAACAGCTTCTTCACTCTCCGTAACTTTGGTCTACAGGATACTGCTCTCTCCTGGTGCTCCTCTCACCTCTCCCAGCACTCTTTCAGTGTTTCTTTCCTTGACTCTGCCTCTTCACCCCCAACCACTTTCTGTCGGCGTCCCCCAAGGTTCTGTCCTTGGTCCCCTATTGCTCTCTATCTATACTGCCTCCCTTGGTAAACTCATCAGCTCCTTTGGCTTCCGTTATCATTTCTATGCAGATGACATGCAAATCTACCTCTCCTCTCCTGATCTCTCTCTGCCCAACTTGACTCGTGTCTCTGATTGCCCCTCTGCAATTTTCAACTGGATGGCTGCTCACTTCCTCAAACTCAACCTGTCCAAAACTCAACTCCAACTTCTCCTTCACCCCTAATGTCCAATCAATCACCAAATCCTGTCACTTCCATCTCAAAATCATAGCGCGCATCTGCCCCTATTTAACTCCGGATGCGGCTAAGGTGCTGGTCCATGCTGTTGTTCTCTCTCGCCTTGACTACTGCAATACCCTTCTCAGTGGTCTTACATGTTCCCAGATTGCACCACTGCAATCTATGATGAATGCGGCGTTGAGGCTCGTTTTCCTGTCCGCTCGCACCTCCCACGCCTCGCCACTTTGTCAGTCCCTGCATTGGCTTCCAGATATAGGGCTCAATTTAAAATTCTGGTGCTTGCTTACAAGTTCATACATAATGCTGCTCCAACCTACCTATCCTCTCTAATACCCAAGTATGTCCCGTCGAGGCCCCTAGGCTCTGCCAAAGACCTATGTATATCCTCTGTCGGTACTCCCACCTCTAATGCTTGCCTCCAAGATTTCTCCAGGGCTGCATCTCTTCTGTGGAACTCTCTTCCCTTCTCCATAAGACTTTCACCCAGTCTCCACTCATTCAAGAAATCATTGAAAACTCACTTCTTCAAGAAAGCATATCAATTAAACTGTTAGCAGGTTTTTATCCCCCACCCTCCATGACTCCTCTTCTGCAACTGTCAAAAATTACCTACTACACCCTCAGTGAATACTTTTCTAACAACCTACTTCGTACCACTACTTTTACCCTTTGTGTCACTATACTCCACTCCCTCTAGAATGTAAGCTCATTGAGCAGGGCCCTCCACCTCTCTATTCCTGTACGTCCAGTTGTCTGGTTACAATTACATGTCTGTTAGTCCACCCAGCGCTACGGAATCTGATGGCACTATATAAATAATAAAATAATAATAAATACAAAAAACAAGCAAAAGCGCCCTAACAATGCAAAATAGTGAGATAATATAAGTGAAATAATGGAAAAAAGGTAAAGCAGCACCTTACTAGTGCAAAAGCTCTAAACACACCCCATAAAATGAATACAAGAAAAAAGGTGCAATGTACCTTTACATTTTTTTAAGTGCATTAAAGTGAAGCAGAGTGTCAGTATAATACACAATGCTTAAGTAAATTGTATAAATGATGTGCAAAATAGCATAAGTGTATTTTGTGATACAATATTAAAATAACTTACAAGATAAATTTTGCTTAATTATTCCCAATCAGATGTAGAGACATAATACATAAAAAGGGAAACAAAGGGAAAACATAGCATAATACTGTATAATGTGAGTATAAGAAATAAATGGATGGAATGCAATTTAAAAGGAGAGAGCAGTGGAAGTCTGCTCTAACTTTTCAGGCTTTAGTCCATAAACCAGGACTGGATGGTAGTAGGTATTGCAGGACGCCAGCTGACTTAAAATAAATCTTTATCCATTCCAATAGAATAAAATAACGCTCTATAGTCCCACATGGAAGTGCAAAAGTCCTTTGTAGTACTCTTAGGGTGAGAACCGCGGCTAGCACTTACGGTCTCTGCAACAAACAGCACTATAGGAGGTACTTCCTAGAACACGGAGCTACGTACGACCACGTGATAGCGTGATGACGTCGTGCGTATACAGACGTGATGATACGTTTCGCCTGGACTGTTTCTCAGATCAGGAATAATTAAGCGATGTTTCTCTTGTAAGTTATTATAATATTCTATCACAAAATACACTTATGCTATTTTGCATATAATTTATACAATTTACTTGAGCATTGTGTATTATACTGACACTCTGCTTCACTTTAATGCACTTTAAAAATGTTAAAGGTATAGCGCACCTTTTTTTCTTGTATTAATAAAATAATACTAAGTTTAATATTACTACGCAGAAAAGCTTTAAATTAATTTAAAACTCTAAATTTAGAAGGCATTTGGTTTGGGCATATGGCAATTGCAACAGCCCTGGCAAAACATATACTGAGATAGGTGTCTAATAAAAAAAGAAAGCTTGCATACATATATTTCCAACATTTCCCCATCTTAAAGCCCCCCCCCCACACATTCACAACTCCCAACCAAATCTCACATCTGTCTCATTTCCCCCATCTTAAAACCCCCCCTTCCCTCCCCCCCCCCCCCCACACACACACACAACTCTCCACCAAATCTCACATCTGTCAGGAAAGATGAAACCATTCTTGGGGACAACTCAAATATAGATATTAAGTTCATGCAGACATTGACACAGTTACTAACAGGATGACATTCAGTTAAGAGCAATTTTGTGAGTTAGTATTTGAGGGGATGATTATTGTTGGTTTAGTCATACAATACCTATCAACATAGATGAAATGTATAATTACCTGAAGTTGACCTTCTGATTCACACTTTGTAGAAGATAGGTCCGGGTGAAGGAAGATACTCAAAGATAAAACTATAAAATAGTGCTTTAATTTAGTAGAGGGGTATTACGCCAAGTGCAAATCCTTACTGCATGTTGTAGACTGTTTAATCAAATTTTGTGGAAAAAAAAGTTTCTAGCATAGAAGATGGCAAAACATGGGTTATTGTTTGACATTTGTTTAATTAGAATCTCATTAATATTTATCCCCTAGATTTAAGGTGTTAGTGAAAGTAATCAGAATTTTTATATTCTTGGCTGTCATTTAATGCGGAAAAAAGAAATCGTATTTTAATGAGTCAGAACATGAAAGAATTGGTTTTCATTTTAAGGGCCCACAGTGACTAATTATAGATGCATATTGTTTTTGGAGCATTTCACTTTCTTGCGGGGAAAAAGGACAAAAAAGTACATGTTATCAATGCCCTTTGGTTGCAAACTATAAATACCAAACTCCTTATGATGGCATTTTATGAAATTTGTAATATTCATCTGTGTATTCAGTATTATGGGATGGGACAGAGCATTTTACTTTCAAGATATTTGGCTCCCTTTCAGCAGATATTCACTTAATAATTGCTTATATCATACAATCACATCACTTTTATTGCATATAATTGCTTCACAGTGCATTGATCAAATCCTTTAAAATACATCTGGATTAACCTATAAATCATTTCACATAATGCCCCCCTCTCTAGATTTAAAATCATCATATCACCCCCCATTGCCAAGCATCTTATTTCATCAATATATGTGTGTCCCAAACACTAACTAAAAGCTAATGTTTGAATAAATACCTATGACTTATTATTTAATTTATATTAAAAATAGAAAAAAACTTACATAAAAGCATCTGTAAAGGCAATTGTCCATGCTCTAGTAATTTCCTGCATGAATTATTGTATCCCTCTCCTAATTGATCTACCCAAAAAAGTATTGCCCTGCTACAGTCTGTAATGAATGCTTCTGCCAGACTGATTTTCCTATCTATTCGGTCCTCTCACACCTCACCCCTGTCAGTCATTACATTGGCTTCCTGTATCTTATAGGAGTCAATTCTAACCCTTCTTATATCTCTTCACAGATCCATAGGTATGCCCCTTCTCGGTCTCTCCGCTCTGCCATGACCTTCTCCTGTTCGCTGCTCGCACCCGTATGGCCAACTCACACCTGCAGGACTTCTCGCGGGGGCTCCCTTTCTATGGAATAGCCTGCCTACTGCTATCAGACTCTCCCCTAGTCTTTAATCATTTAAAAAGTGCCTTAAAACCCATATCTTTAGGAAAGCTCATGGCCTACCTGTCTCTTGCATTCTCCTAAAGAGCAGCACTCTACTCTCTCCTCCAGCTCTTCTTCACTCCCACCTTTATTGGTTGTTATTTATTGTCCTATTGTGTTTTATACCCCACCTCCTATAGACTGTAAGCTTGTTTGATCAGGGTCCTCTTTAACCTGTTGTTCCTGTAAGTTCTCTTGTAATTGTCCTATTTATAGTTAAATTCCCCCTCTTATAATACTGTAAAGTGCTATGGAATCTGTTGGCGCTATATAAATGGAAATAATAATAATAATAATAATAATAATATGTTGTTTTCCACTGCACACCAAAACACAATAACATCTATCAAATACAACATAATACACAGTAACTGTATATATGTCAAGATAAACAAATAGGTTCATGGTATATATTGTAACAAACCACAGTTTGTAATAGCCCTTGAAACCTAAAAGAATATTCACTGGGGAAGTGCCATCCCCAGAAAAGCGGCACTCTGCTAAGTACCCTCAGAGCCAGGCATTGAAGACTATAAAAAATGTGAGCATAGGGGGCGTGGCCTGGCAGCTCGAGGAGATGGTTGTGTGAGCTGTTAGCTCCAGCGAGGGTACGTAATAAACAGCAATTAGAAGAGAATTCCTGACCTGACCCAGCACTTATTCACCACCATACAACGCCCGAGATAGCCATGGCACAAAGGGCAACAAAAAAACCCAAAATTCGCCCTGCAACGATGAAAATCGCGGCATTAACACCTCCGCGACGGACCTCTCAAAATGGTGCCGGCGGCCCAACGTCTCCCACGGCGCGCTCAGATAGGAGTGACAGCACCTCCATTTCAATGGGGACTGCCATACCAGCGTCGGAAACGACTCTTCAAAGACTGCTACAAGATTTACAACAATCACTCCAGGCAGACTTCTCCAAACTAGCCCGCGATGTGAGGGCAGATATACAGGCAATTGGGGAACGCACATCCCTATTAGAGGATAAATCGGAAGAAATTATTGCAGCTCACAATTCCCTGGCAGGAGCATATGACGCCATGGAAGAAAAACTCACCTATCTCACAGCAAAGGTAGCCGATCAAGAGGATCGAGACCGACGTAATAATATACGTATTAGGGGGATATCTGAGGAAATAGGCCCAGCAGAGCTGAGAGAATATACTTTCAACCTCTTCAAAACACTCTGTCCAGAACTCTCGGACCGGGACCTTTGTTTGGACCGAGTGCACAGACTGCCGAAGCCCAAATTTCTAGCACCCTCTGTTCCGAGAGATGTTATTACCCGGGTGCATCACTTTATCTCCAAAGAAGCCATCATGCGCGCTGCGCGAATTACCAGCAACATGCCGGCACAATATGCAGGGATCAAATTATTCGTGGATCTATCTGCAGCTACCCTAATGAAACGTAAAGAATTTATGCCTATCACCAAAGCATTGCGAGACTCTGAGATATCTTACAAATGGGGCTACCCCACACGTATCATAGTCAAGAAAAATGGTTTGGAACACCAGATCAGATCCCTGACTGAAGGGGTGAAACTACTGAAGGAGTGGGAAATCGCTATTGAATACCCAGAAGATGATAACTCTGCTAAAATCACGCACAAATCACCAACGAAGATCACTAAGGACTGGACTCATGTGGCGAGAAACAAATGAGACTTTACCCCCTAATAGCTGACAAGTGCAGCCTTGATCTTTTACGATGGTGATCCGTGGTGGCACGTGAGAAGGCCGTATTATTATTATTATTTATGTTATTACTATTATCGTTTTTATTGTTATGCTTGTATATTTCTATGCCCGGCGGTATCTGAAAGTTAAGATACTCAACAGGTTATTAGTGCTACCCTTTCTGGAGTACTTTTGAATTATGGGCATTACTGGCTATTGACGTGGCCTTGAAACTATCTCCCCTGAGAGTGCAGGTCTTAACGGTCGTTGGCAGCTAGATGTAACTACGACCGAGTAAGCACTAAGAGTTGCGGGGTCAGGGAGAAATAATTTACATTTACCCTCCCCCATTCTGGCTCCATAGGGCCGAAACTTTTTACTTGGACAGTGGACTCTATGTCCTGGTTTGTCCTTATGTATATAGTTGCCCTAGGGCATCATGTTAGTTATGTACACCTTCCATCCCTTACCCCTGTGTCACGATCTATAGCATCATATATCAGCAGGTTCAGATTCCCACTGTGCTGTGTTGTGTTTAATTGTATATGCATAAGCAATAGGGCACCAAATAGGCATGGTGGACAGGCACATCCAGACTTTAAGGATAGATGGTATTGTGATGCCCTGGATTTCAACATTTTTCATGCTCAGAAATACCGGAACCGCTCAAAATCATCTGTGGGCTTGCACCACGCAAGAGCAAATAAAAAGCATGGTATAATGGCCAAATGGGCAATTGACATAACATTTTTAAGTGATATTATAGGTCTCAATATAGGCACCTATCAGAAGGCATTCGCAATAGTATCACTGTACGCCCAAACTTACACCTACTATGGCTTTAACTATAATGTCCCTTAACACCAAAGGCCTGAACTCCCCTCACAAGAGGAGACTGGCCTTGGCTGAAGCAAAAAAACTAGGAGCAAATATAGCATTCTATCAAGAAACCCATTTTTTGAAGAGTCATATGCCTAAATTTTATTCCAAATCCTTCCCGATTAATTTTCACGCTGGTTATACCAAAAAGGAAAGAGGGGTGTCGATATTGGTACACAAAGATGTAGTTTTTGCACTCCAAAAAGTTGTGAAAGATAAGGAGGGTAGATTCATCCTCATTCAATGCTGCACAAATAATGAACCATACACGTTACTGAACGTGTATGGTCCACATGAGAATCAAATAGATTTTGCGAATAAAATGATTTCTTTAGCTCACATGCACTCTATTGGGACACTGATTATAGGAGGGGACACAAATTTTGTCCTGGACAGTGGACTAGATACCTCATCAGACACGTCAGTAACACATGCCACCGCTCAAAAAAGATCTCAAATAGCAACACACCTCAGAACAGCAATACATGATGCGGGATTATTAGACATATGGAGGGTATTGCATCCCTCGGATAACGATTACACATTCCACTCTCAGGCGCATAATTCATATTCACGAATTGATAGATTCTTGACTCATGCATCTATTACACCGACAGTAACTGCAGCACATATTGGAGTTATTACATGGTCTGACCATGCCCCTATTACCATTTCGATAAGAGAAAAATGTTCCACTATGGGAAGGGGAACATGGCGTCTCAATGACACTTTATTAAAGGACCCTCTTATCATTGCCCAAGTTAAGGAAGATTTGGCCTCTTATTTTGAACTCAATACCACTCAAGACTCATCCATAGACACAATATGGCTGGCCCATAAGGCAGTGGTAAGAGGTCTGTTCATTAAACATGCTAGCCGAGCCAAACGCATAAGAGAAGAAACGTATCGTAAACTTCTCGCAGACATAACAGCTCTTACGCACACCAATAAAGAGAGTCCAACCCCAGCGCAATATAGTGAACTGAGGAAACTCCAAACTAAACTACATGAAATTGAACTAGAAAAAACAAACTATATGTTACAAAGATGTAAATTTAAATTCTTTGCACATGGGAACAAATCTGGCTCAGTGTTAGCGTCCAAACTGAAGGCACGAATGGCCAATTCACGGGTGGCTTGGCTCCTATCCTCTGACAATAGCAAAATCACAAATCCCCAGAAAATTGTGGATGAATTTGCACAATATTATAAGAAACTGTACAACCTCCGAGAGGACGCAAACACGCACACTCCATCGATAGCCCAAATTCAGGAATTCTTAGAATCAGTTAACATTCCTACGCTACATAAATCAGAAATAGATCTCCTCACATGCCCGATTACCGAAACAGAATTGTTACAGGTGATTAATACCTTACCCGCCCAAAAATCACCGGGACCGGATGGCCTCCCTAACATTTACTACCAGACATTTTCTGGGACTCTCATTTCCCCTCTTACAATGCTCCTAAACCACTGCTTTCTAAACGGCAATATGCCGAAGGAGATGTTACAAGCCCACGTCTCCACTCTGCCAAAACCTGGCAAATCAGCCACTCTGTGTCAAAACTTTAGGCCTATATCATTGCTGAATTGTGATGCAAAATTGTATGCTAAAGTCTTAGCTGAAAGAATGAAACACATAATGACAAGGATAATACATAATGACCAATCTGGCTTTGTTAAGCATAGGCAAGGTTCAGACAATACGAGAAAAATTTGAATATATTATCCCATATGGAATCACGGAACATGGAAGGCCTTCTCTTAGCGCTGGACGCGGAGAAGGCCTTTGATAGGCTAAATTGGTGCTATATGGAGCAAGTCCTCAAAAAATTTGGGTTTCCTACAACATTTATCACTGGCGTCTTCACCTTATATTCTAATCCTACGGCTAAAGTTTCTAATGCTGGTTTTCTGTCGCAGCCCTTCCCAATTACAAATGGCACCCGCCAAGGCTGCCCTTTATCACCCTTATTGTTTGTGTTGTCCTTGGAGCCTTTAGCATATAAAATACGAGATTGTAAAGAAATTACAGGGGTTCATGTATCTGCTAAAGAGTATAAACTGTCCATGTTTGCTGATGATGTTTTAATATCTCTGTCTACGCCAACGCAAGCCTTACCCCACCTTATGCGAATTTTAGATGAATATAGCGCAATATCATACTATAAGCTGAACAAAGCAAAAACTCAAGCCCTACCAGTAAGACTTCCAACAACCACGGTACAAAAGCTAAAGAACACATTCTCCTTTGATTGGAGACACATGCATATTACCTACCTGGGGATTAAAATAACACCTACTCTTAGAGGCATCATCACACATAATTTGTCTCCCCTACCACTAATATGCACACGATTACTTCATAAATGGAAAAATGTTAAGCTGTCCTGGATGGGAAGGATCAATGCCATTAAAATGGTGATACTCCCGAAAATATTATATATCTTCCGAATGATTACAATTCCATTGTCACCCACGCTGAGCAAACATATACAACGCATAATTACTATGTATATATGGGAGAGGAAAAAACCGAGGTTACCATTGTCCTTACTTCAGACCCCAACTAATAGGGGCGGACTTGGTGTCCCCAATATCTTAAACTATAAAAGGGCGGCTGTATTGGAAACAGAAGTTAAGCTCCATGCCCCTAAAAATACCATACAGTGGGTGGACCTTGAAAACGAGTATAATCCGGGAGGTTCAATTCCAGAATATATGTGGACCCCCAAAAGTCTTAGGGATCCTACACGTGCCTTGCTACCTCTGTCGAGGTTCTCAATAAAAGTGTGGGATGGCATACACCGTAATCTCACTACTGAACATAAATTCTTGCCGTGGGCCCCACTAACTACTCTAAACACAATATCGCCTTGGTTGTCTCTAAATAAATGGAGAGATCTGGGAATCTCCCGCATTATCGATCTCTGCAGACAAGGCGAAATCATACCATTTTCAGAATTGCAGGTCACATATAACCTACCTCACTCATATATCTTCCCCTACTTGCAATTAAAAAGCATAATAAGGAACAAAGTAATGACATCTAGGGGAGAGAAACAGGACAAGGTCGATGACCGAATCGCACTGTATGACAGGTGTCACAAAAATCCAATTAAAAACAAAACTTTATCTCTAAGCTATTCAGTACTGCAGAACCTGATCCCTACCACAGATTTTAAGTTTAAGACACAATGGGAAAGTGAAGCCCAATTAAATTTTACTAATGAGCAATGGCTCAACTCGATCCTAGCATTAAAGGGGATAACATCTTGCTACTCCCATTTAGAGGCCCATAAGAAACTAATTTTCCGATGGTATCTAACACCCGACAGACTTCATAAAATTTATCCGAGCTCTCCGGATAAATGCTGGAGATGTAGTCGAGAGAAGGGAACCATGTCCCACATTTGGTGGGAATGTAACCTCATTGCTCCCCTCTGGGATGAAATTAAGAATTTATGGGCCAAGATTTACTCACAAACACTCAAACTAACACTGTCAGTAGGCATCTTTCTCAGGTTACCTGAAGATTTAGCTTTCCCTGACAAACAGCTACTCACGATAATGATACTGGCGGCTCGCAATCTAATTGCCACGCACTGGAAGCAGACAGTATGCCCACCTTTACCACTACTTCACCAAATAATTCGAGCATATCTAAAATATG
This sequence comes from Pelobates fuscus, assembly GCF_036172605.1. Classification (NCBI taxonomy): domain Eukaryota; kingdom Metazoa; phylum Chordata; class Amphibia; order Anura; family Pelobatidae; genus Pelobates; species Pelobates fuscus. The sequence goes on from NC_086317.1 coordinate 361,012,227, forward strand.
AAATGCTCTCTGCCATTACTTCCAAGCAACTAGTAACCTCACAATATAGTTGGAGAAAATGGTCTTCCTTAAATATGGAAAGCAAAGGGTGAAGAGGTGATTTAGAACTTACAACGCAAAACCTCCCACAATACAAAAGTCCAACATTGTGCACCAATGCACTAATGCACAATATTACTGTAAATATCACAATTTTGCTCCTCCTAGGTGGTATAACTCGTGGTATAACTCGTGTAAGACTAATGAAGCAATGTATGTAAATGTAGGTTATATTGCAAAATACTGCAAATTATGTACTTGGAACGTATACACAGTATGATGTGAAATTTGTCTTCTGTAATACTAACTTACCAATGCTGTATAGATTCGTGACCTTACCCCCTTTTTTTTCTGTTTGTTAATGCTGATAACTTAATTGTTGTCGTCCCCCCTTTTTTTCTGTACCCCTTATTTTGTTGGAAACTGAATAAAAAATGCAAAAATGCAAAAATGCAAATTTCAAAAAATGTGAGCATAATATTTACCAACAGGAGATTTATCTGAATTTGTACAATATCACACATTGGTCGCTTCTCTCTTTTTTGTATTTCTGTTCATAGAGTAACTGGTGTGTTGCTGCCCTAAAAGCAAAGTGGTCCATTTTACAGAGCCAATATTATATAGACTCCATACCATGTGAGTGGTTCTAGTTATTTATCTACTAATGATTATTATTCTCAAGACCATCTACACTATATATATTTTTCTTTGTTCTTTTTCTTTTCATATGTACCTTTAAGTTTGTTATTATACAATATTTATGGGTAAGTCAACCCCTGCACAAGTTGTGTTTTTTATTCACTTATTTATTTGTTTATTAGTGCTCCACTAATTGGTATATAGTTGTATACCATATATTGTGTTTTGTTTAAGATTGATTGTGGAGATATGGGTATTCCACTTTAAATGTTGAGCAGCTCATTGTATAGGCACTATACTGTAATACATACTACCTCCAAGGAGAGGTAGATTTTGTTTATTGTAACTTGTACTTATAAATGTTTGTAGAGTTTGTAAAGTTTGTAGACCAGTAGTGCTCTGGATCTCTGTGTACAAATAGATGCCTCAGATTGTAATATCTTTTGTAACACAACTCTTGGAGTTGTTTTAAATTGTCTGGTAGAGAATTATAACTGGTTAGTGAGTGCCTGGTTAGTAAGTGCTCTGTGACCCAAGAAAAAAAAATGATAATTTCGTAGAATGCAATGCTCATAAAGTCTGTTCTTTTAGAAATGCTCATAAAGTCTGTTTTTATTTCTCACATGCATTGCTAGTGTGGGAATATTGTATTGTCTTGCTCATTGTGAGAAAAATATATATGGAGGCTCCCATGGTCTTGCGGAACCTCCATAGACCTCAGTGTGGTACTCTAAAACATGTGCAAGGATACAGTGCTGATGTGACCTCCTAGTTGACGAAGCACCAGAAGCTAAAGAAAGAGGATAGTGGCTCCCGTAGTATACAGCATCAGTAAGTACAACTTACCTATACTGCTCCCTCAGGGCCACTGCACACCAAGCAGAGAGGTAACCACCAGCGGTCTTTGCAAAATATGCAAATACACAGGAAAGTTACAGTACTACTTTACATTGTCCCACTTGTGCAATACCCAGGAAGGTTACAGTACTACTTTACATTGCCCCACTTGCAGTGGCCCTGAGGGAGCAGTAAAGGTAAGTTGTACTTACTGATGCTGTATACTGCGGGAGCCACTATCTTCTTTCTTTAGCTTCTGGTGCATTTTATGTTATTTGGTTAAGTATTATGTCTTTCCTTATATTTTAAAGGTTCTTCTTTGTTTTTCAAAAATATTGACTGTATTGACATTAGTTTTAGGTGGTGAAGATCTGGTGCCATGCATTAAACTATTTCTATCAGTTGGCTTCATGTAAAGAATATAGTGCATTTTATAGTTTCTGTTAAATCCTTTAAATTTTAGTAAATACATCTTGGTCAAAGTGTCAATCAAACTGTGCACTTTGAAGACTAATACTCACATGGTGTAATTTATGTCACCCACCATGCAGTACAACATTTGAAAACATGATAGTTACACTGTACAATAAACATTGTATTAAATGGTTTGTTTTCATACTGTAAGGTCCTCCAATCGTATGGCCATCTTTTTAATTCATTTTAATTCACAGCAACTAAAATGCTAGAGAGAGAGAGAGTCTATTTTTATCTCCCCAGCATCTTTCCTTGCACATCAATAGAAGGGAGGACTTGATAAGTATTACCGTTTCAATCCCGTGACTCTCTTCCTGCTTGGGGCAAACAATTCCCAGAATTCTACTTAGAAGGAAACAACTTTTAAAATGCATTCATGCATATCTCTATGCATATGTATCTGTTTATGCTTTTATGTGTCAGTTTGTGTGTGTATTTCTTTGTTTATATGTTGGATTTCGAGAAAACTAAACTAGTAGAAAATGTAAAAAATATGTACTTTAAAAGATATGTAACAATGAACCGTAAAGTATGTGTTGTGGGAAAATAAAGTCATCTTGGGGTTTTGGAGACATCCACAAACATTTGTCCTTTTTTCTTATGCTACACATTTCACAGTTGTGTACATTCTGTGTGCAGAAATTTGATGCATTGAGTGCTAAATTCTTAGGTATAATTGTCATTTGAGTTAATGAAGTGTATCTTAATATATCCTATTTCTTTCTAATGAAAGGTGATATACTTTTTTTTACTCACTCTGCTGTCATTGTGTCAAAATGTTAAAACAGAATTTCTAGTTTGTCAAAACTGACAACATTGTTATAGAATCAGAACGTCACTGTTAATTGGAAAGAAGCAAGAAAAATGAGGGTTTCAATATATATTTATATATATATATATATATATATATATATATATATATATATATATATAAATAAATACGTGTATTATAACGTGAATGTGTTTCTAAAGTGCATGTAGTAATATTAAAAAATGCTAATTCATGTACTCATTCAATTTAAATCCTTTAAGCCTATGTCATCAACATATTATACCCCAAACTGAGAATACAAAAACTGCATTTGTTGACTAAGAGTGCCTAATTAATATATCTCACCTGAGTAGATGTCTTATAGATAGGACTGCTTTAAATATAGTACACAGCTTCAGTCAAGTCTTTAACCTCTTAAGGACCCATGACATGTGTGACATGTCATGATTCCCTTTTATTCCAGAAGTTTGGTCCTTAAGGGGTTAAAGGCATGACTTCCTCTCATCTACTAATTATGGCCAAAGATCTATGTGGTTGCTGGAATTTCAAAAGGAAACTGAAAGCATCACATGATGAGGTAGGAACACGGTTGTGTGTGCTGAGACACAGCTCAACCAACAAAATGACAAGGCAATATGTCAAAATGTCTATGGAAATGCTTGGAGTGAGGGCCTTATCATCACCACGCAGAGATGGAATAATAGCTGATGTTGTGAATTTTTCAATCTCAACTATTTTAGTCTAGAATTTGCATTTCTCTTGTTGATATAGATGTGAATAAACCCCAATAATCTGTGGTACTGATTTAATGGAATATGTAAATCCATACTTTGCATTTGAAATTATAGTGCTAGGAAAGAAAACCTATAAAATGTTATCCCTGTTAAATGTTTTGTAAGATAGTCATTTCTATAATTATTAACCTAATACTCATTCCAAAATAACTGTTCTTGTATTGAAGTAGAATATATATTTTAAGGTAGCCCAAATATAATCTTTGGATTTTTCTGAGCATTTAAATTGAGGGTAAAAACACAAAACCATTCTTAACCTTTTGATTGCCAATGTAAAGCGTGTAAAGATTTTCTTGGTGCTATAAGAGAAACGTTTTTTAGTAAAAGGAATCTATTTCTTGCTTATTACTTATTACTTTAAATGCTTGATGTTAAAGTGTAGTGTGAAACAAATTGGACAGTCTTGTTGAGTGTGTAAAATGCTCAGCATAACTAGAACACACTCCTTCCTAATGTGTTAAAAAGCAGTTACAGATCTATTTGCTGTGTTGTGATGTTATCCTTCTTTATTACAACTGTCCAATCCCAAACTGGCCACAATATCTAGCTTGGAAAATAAGTTTGTATGGACTATGTTGTACCTGACAGCCCATCACTGCTGCTCTCTTTGTGTGATATTATATATATATATATATATATATTTTTTTTTCAGGGATAACTGCTTTTTGGTAAACATTGCATAGTCCATTGATGGCAAATGTAAAGGGTCACCATCAGAGATTATAAGTATTAAATATTCAAGGAGCTTTGCTGGTTGTTAGGGCATGCATGCTTTGTAGCATGCACAAAGCAGCCATCATTGGCACATTGTCTTTCTTACCTGGCTTGTGCCAACATTCCACCTATAATATTGGTAGTAACTGTGTGCAGGAGTCTGCTCACAGTACATTAGTCCCATAGTTAATTTGGGCATATGACTAATATCTGACAGTGCTACCTTACTGACCCTGCAGTGAGCTAAATAACTTGCAGAGTTTACATAAAAGCTAAGTGAAGAGGTCTATGTACACATTACTCTATGAGGGGTAGTCTACACCAGAGTCTTCGAAAATACATGATGGGCTGCCCCTTAGTTTGTCAGTGTGAACACTATCATTTTTGTAAAAATTTTAACAATAATTTTTTTTCTCCTATAACAGTAGAAGTTTTGAGCGACAAACCATGTTTACCCTTCCTCTTTCTTATTGGTGGTAATGTGAGTGAGAAGTGACAGGCATTTTAGAAACTCTTTATGGCAAAAGTAACTTCGCCACTGATTCATGAAGGGGCCTGTTTGCCAGCCTCCCAGTCTGTGACTATGGCCCTTGTGATAAACCTTGGTTAAAACCACTGTTTGTGCCTTTTGGACTTGTAACAGTAACACTTCGAATTCCCGAAGCGGTTTTTAAGCGGCACTTAAAAGTCCCGAACGGTCGAAGTGGTTCGAATCGGCACTTCGAACACGTGGCGGTTGGCCATTTTAAGCTGCGAGTACCATGAGCGGTGTTTGGTCGTCGAATGCATGGAACCCAAATCAGACACTCAACGGCATGAACACTGCTAACTACTTACCTTCAATGGATGTTCATCTATTCAAACGGGAGTCTAACGGTGTTCAGTAAGAATAAACTCCTGAACGAGAGACATAAACTGAGACTACTCCCGAAGCTATATGTTCGGTATTTTATATGTTACTTCAAATCCACAAAGTAGACCGACTGCACAGCCTGATTCTGTGGAACTGCTTTGGGCATGGGACCATGTGTGCAGTCGGTCAAAATGTGACTTCCATAGAATTCCTGAACACCTGAACTGATCTGGTGTTTTTTTGGATATATGTTGGTCACCCAGATCAGGGCTGTCAGGGGATGTAACATTTGTGGGGATATTATGTATTTTTTGGGTACTTTTGGGGTTTTATAAAAATATGTGTTTTTTCTGCCTGGAGATAATTGAGTTAATACAGTATCTGACTCAATTATCTCCCAGGCAGAGGGAAGGGATTGCATGCTATGACTAGTGCAGCCTTCCTAAACACTTACATTAAAATGAGATCTAATGTTTAAACTTCCTTTATTGCAAATTTTGTTTAATTTAGAATATCTTATCTTCTGCACTGTTAATTGTTTGCTAGACCTTACAGGAGCCTCCTCTGTGGTGCATGATTAAAGCTCAATTTACAGAGCAGGAGATAAAACTTCTAATGTAAGGTAACATCTAATTGAAATTGAAACTTTTTTTTCTATGCTGGCTGTGTGGCTAGAGCTGCATAAACAGAAACATGTGTGATTTAATTCCCAGGTTTGAAAGAATTGAGCACAAAAACTGCTTTGTTTTAGCCTTCCGTAATCATTTGTTACCTATACTTTTAGTACCACCAAAGATATACCAACCATAACTTCTATCATTCATATCTAAACATTGAGGACTACTACACCTCCTATGAAGCACTGCCAGCTAATGGGTTCCCAATTCATGATATACTGTAACAGTCAAGCTCTGTATTCTTAGATTTGAAGTGCACTATGAAAATATAATTAAAAGCATACATTATGCATTTATAGTTATGCATAATATCCGTATTTGTTTAATTGTCATCTTTTGAAGTATTTTAAGTAACCTTCCACTTTACTACATGAATAATTTAAGCAAATCGTGTTTAACCTCATTTTATATATTTGATCTTGTGATTCGTCATTATTCCATTCTTGCAGAGTTTCTCTTTTTGTAAAATTATAATTAATGCTGATCTATATGTATATGGGTCTATACTGTAAATATAATAGAGAAATTCTTTCTTTGCAAGTGATCTGGTTTTTAGTATATTTTGCCCTCTCATTTTATCATTTCTCTATCAGACACACATGAACACTGTCCCTTCAACTAACTCTTTAACAGACACAGGTTACAATGGATCCTTTCATGCAAACATTTTAGGTATCTTAACGCTTTTTCAATGTGACTTTTTTCATTTGCTTGAGGCTTCTTCATAGTTCCTTTGAGGAAACAAAGACTCTGATGTTCTTAAACTGGTACTTTATTACAGTGAAAGTTAAAGGACCACTGGGTAAAATATTTTCTAACAATATTGTTGTGCTCTCTGTTTTTCCTTCAAGGGTTTTAATTTGGATAGACTACTGAGATATTGGCTCTGAAGGCCTTCAAACATCACTCGTGCTGAGCTCTTTTTGTATTTTAAAATCCAACAACACTTTCCCATATTGTAGTTCTATTTTAGCAGTATGACTGTTAGCTGCTGGTGTGAGAAACATGTAAACCATTTACAGTGAAGATGTAGCAAATACATTACATGTTTCAATTATATGTCTTGTAGTTCTTTTTATTGCCATGTTACATGAAATATTTTGTTGTTGTTTTTTTTTTTTCTTCCATGTCTGGTATTGATGCAATTGAAAAATAGTGTTTGGTTAACCTTTTCTCTACCATCTGCAGTACATGTGTGTGTGTGTGTGTTAGCTTTTGCATTCCATTTGCAACACAATATTAAAAAAAAACATAATAAAAAACATAATATCTCTTTACTTATCCTTTCGGTCTGCATCCAGTGGTTTCATACATAAAACAACATATTATGTCCAATTAACGTATCAATGAATATCACTATAATTTTTTTTAAATATCCATATTTGTTGTATTTAATTTCATTTTGTTTCTAGATATGCACCCAATGTTTCAAATAAATGTTTCTTTTATGTTTATGTGCAATATTTTGATCATATTTAATTATTTGTTGTTTTCTCTGGTAAGAAAATGTTAAGACAATTAACATCACACTCGCTAAATAATTACTAATTTAATTTGTTCAGTAGTGTTATATGTGAATTAGGCAATAACAAGTCATGGCGGTACATATTACCACAGTACAATTAGCTACCTCAATAACCCATGCTGTGGGATTATGTCTTACTATTATATCTATAGTTTTATAAGATTTAATCAACAGCATTGCAGACAAACAGAGAAAACTATTATTATTAACTTATTAAATATTAAAATTCTTTGCCTTTATCTAACATAGATATTTAATTGTGGTGATTAGTATCACATGTGACAATAGTAAAACAAGGGTCTTTGACATGAACGTAAAGGCGATGTAACTGCTTCATCTCATAGAAGTGGGTATAGTGAATTCCCCTGGCACACTCCTTCCACTCAGTGTTAACCCATTTTTAATGTTTTAATGCTATGCAAGAGTTTCCAGCAGGTCATCACCCCTTGTGCTGCTCAAGCTAATGAGGATGCATAAGCCTGGGCAGCAATGGGTGGCTATGATTGTCTGAGAGAGTCAACTGTTTGTTTTCAGCCTATCAAATGCTCATTCAGGTATGAATCAGTATGACTAGAAGTGTGTATACGCTATATACTCCATACTCTATAAATACTCTATAGTGACAACTAATGGGGATGGGGTTATGGGAAGCCAGGTAATATTAAACTGCTTGAAAATGGAAGAAGAAGGAAAGAAACACTCTCCTAAGTTGGAAATTAACCATTAAAACATAACAGATATAAATAAAGATAATAAATGTGTAAAGAAAAGATTACTCTCAAAAAACCTAAATACGAGATAATAATTGGAAGAGAAATTACATAAAACTAAAAGTGTATTAAACTAATAGACATTAATGTACTAAGACAAAATTGCCATCAGAATAGTGACTTTGCATCTAATAATGCACTTAAAATGAATTAGCCTGGGAGAGTTCCCTGGTGTCCCTGGATGTGAAACACCTGATAACAAAACTGTGGTGGTGAGATAGGACCCTGAAATCTTGATTGTCCTACCTAAATTGAGACAGTTCAAAGGTACAGTGTAATCTTCATGAGCACTGACATCCACAGATCATCTAGTTTGACAACAGTCATTTAAACACCAATTTTACTTTTTTTTTTTTCCAGTGAAAAAATTAACATTAAGTATTGGGGTAAAAAAGTTAAAAATATTTGCATATTTTCTGCAACACGGATCATCTAGAAATGTATTCTGGACAAAATTGACACATTTATTCACCTTGTCCTGATGAAAGTTCCTGAATGGAACTGAAACGCTGACTGTTACACTTTTTTTTAGTAAACAAGTTTTTGAGAAAATTACCTGGGAGTGCTGAATTTTGTCTTCTATACGTTTAGTGCAATCAAGCACCGGGTCAAAAAACTGAAAGTAGGAGTGCAAGGCTTTCCTCTCTCTATATATATAAAAAAATGTAAGTAGTAGTGCAAGGCTTTCCTCTCTCTCTCTCTCTCTCTCTCTCTCTCTCTATATATATATATATATATATATCATAATGCAGTGAGTGGTCCTACTGATGTAATCTGCCTATATATTTATATATAGAGAGAGCGAGAGAGAGCGAGAGAGAGCGAGAGAGAGCAAGAGAGAGCAAGAGAGAGCAAGAGAGAGCGATAGAGAATGAGAGAGAGCGAGAGAGAGCGAGAGAGAGCGAGAGAGAGCGAGAGAGAGCGAGAGAAAGCAAGAGAGAGCGAGAGAGAGTGAGAGAGAGCGAGAGAGAGACCGAGAGAGAGCGAGAGAGAGCGAGAGAGAGCAAGAGAGAGCGAGAGAGAGCGAGAGAGAGCGAGAGAGAGCGAGAGAGAGAGAGAGGAAAGCCTTGCACTACTACTTACAGTTTTTTTGACCCGGTGCTTGATTGCACTAAACGTATAGAAGACAAAAATCAGCACTCCCAGGTAATTTTCTCAAACATATGTATATTTGTTTTTATATTAAAACACACACCTATATATGTGTTCATTTGTGTTCTTCTCAAGTACAGCAGGACAAAAAAATTTTTTTTACTGCTGTCAACAGAGGGGCACAGAGCATAGTTCTGAAATGCCCTGCTACAGACATCAGAATTGATATGCTCCCCGTATAAAAAAAGAAATGAAGACATTTTCTACAATCTACTTAAATCTCACATTTCTGCTGTGTTCCTTATTAATTTACTTTATCTTTCCCATTGGGTTTCACTGTGTAGCTTCTTTATTTGTTAGATATGAATTGCAATGAACGGTGGAAATTTTATTCAAACAATGAGATGATACCCAAAGGGTGACCATTGCCGTTATACATTTAGTTTTAATTACTTAATGTGCTGTAATAAAAACTGTCAGTTTAAGTTGTGTCAATCAGAAATGCAAAGCCTGATTTGATCCAATGTGATGTGAAGTCAAATGTTTGATGAAATGAAAGGGAAGATTCAGAAATGTATTTGTGTAACACTCTCTCTCTCTCTCTCTCTCTCTCTCTCTGTCTTAATTTATACATAGTGACAGAATTAGCATTTTCATGTTTTTTTTTTCCCATTAATTACCCAAATTACATATCACAGTAGAGGTATCTCGCTTTACATTCTAAACTCCTTCTTGAACTGTGACCTTCTTTATCAAATAGAAAGCTTTAGTTAAATGAAATTGAAGAGCAACATTATTGTATTCCATGAAACCCAACATAATTCATTTTTTCCTTGACCTGCTGCATTTTTAACACTCGAATTTCTCAAACACAATTTGAGAAATAAATTATAGTTGTTATTATGTGTATACACTCAAAAGAAACTACACATCCAACAAAGCAAAATTAATTATTTTAAATTATGAAAAATTACAACAGTTATCATAGGAAAATAATATTGATTGACCAATATGTTTGTCTCCTCACTCATCCACACCTATTCTTTGTATACAGAATGTTCCAACTATGAATGATCCATATGAAAGGTCACAGATCCTCTCTATGCACACAATGCTCTATGACAAATTGTGTCTCGCTTTCAAAAAACTGCAGTTGTTTTGGCTGCAAATAAAATGCATGTTGAACATTAGCAGAAACCTTACCTAACTCCTGGAAGCTGATGAATATTGGGGAGATGAGAAAATATTGAAATATATATATTTTTTCTTCTGTGAAATAATGTACATGGTGGATGTATTCAATACCTTTCAAGAGTAGGCAGCAAGGACAAATTACATTTTCAAAGAATGCGTAAGCTGTGAAAATCCATTCATCCACAGCCTAGTACATAGTCACATAGTTACATAGCTGAAAAGAGACTTGCGTCCATCAAGTTCAGTCTTCCTCACATATGTTTTTGCTGTTGATCCAAAAGAACGCAAAAAAAAACACAGTTTGAAGCGCTTCCAATTTTGCAATCAACTAGGAAAAACATCCTTCTTGACCCCAAAATAGCAGTCAGATATCTCCTTGGATCAAGCAGCTATTCCCCAACTAATTAGAAATTATATCTCTGTATGTTATGTTTTTGCAAGTATTTATCCAATTGCTGTTTAAACATCAGTATGGACTCCGATAAAATCACCTCTTCAGGCAGAGAATTCCAGCCTAAATGCGTGAGCCTAAATTCCAGCCTAAATTTCTTCCAGCCTAAATGCGTGACCTCATGTCCTATGTATAGCCCTGTTTATGAATAGATTTCCAGATAATGGTTTGTACTGGCCCCGAATATATTTGTATAATGTTATCATATCACCTCTGAGACGCCATTTTTCCAAAATAAAGAGACTTAAATTTTTTAACCTTTCTTCATAACTAAAATGCTCCATTCCTTTTATCATTTTGTGTAGCTCATCTCTGAACTTTTTCTAGTGCCATGATATCCTTCTTTAGAACAGGTGCCCCAAATTGCACATTCAATATTCAAGGTATTGTCTTACCAGCGATTTATAAAGAGACTAAATTAAATTTCAGCCCGAGAATGTATGCCCCTATTTATACATGACAAAACCTTACTGGCCTTAGTAACTGCAGATTGACAGTGCATATTGTTGCCTAACTTGTTGCCTATAACAATTCCCAAATCCTTCTCGTGTGTGGTTATCCCTAATTCTCTACCAATTAGGGTGTAATTTGCTTGTGCATTCTTGACACCGAAGTGCATAACTTTGCATTTCTCTACATTAAATTTAATCTGCCATTTTAGTGCCCAGTCCCCCAATCTATCTAAATCCCTCTGCAACAAAGCAATATCCTGCTCACATTTTATTACTTTACAAAGTTTTGTGTCGTCTGCAAACACTGAAACATGGCTTTCAATGCCTATTCCGAGATCAGGTGTGTTTGCAAACATTGATTAATCACAATAGTAGAGAGAACTAGAGTGTAACCGGGTGAACATGTGTTAAAGACCAACCTAGCAGCAGACGTGGTTGACTCTGTATAACAACAAACATGTTATGCTTTTATAATTTTATTTTATAGCATATTTCATTACTTCATGGGAATGGAACTACTCACAAACAGAAATAATTCTCAACCTACAGGAAAATCTGCACATATCATACCATATTGGTCATTTGTGCAGGCAGACAATGATTTGTTACATTGTTATCCCAAAATCCTCTTCCATATGACTGAAGCAGCTACTGTTGTCTTGCATTTCCAATGCAGCTTCAGAAAATTATATTATTAACAGAGATACACGCTGTTACGAACATTGGTATGGTAGATACCCATTAGCCTATTTCCTCCCGAACTGCTGAAGAGTGATTATAGCTAGCAGTTGGGGTGTAGATTTGAACTGTTCCAGATGAATGCAGCATCCAAGTAGTTTCTTCCCATGCAAGGGGCATTCCCACATGGGCCTTGTGGGGGACTCCAACACAAAGTTAACAATCAATTACAACACGATTACAAAGTATGACACTCCTCAATACATCACACAATCCCTCCTCTCTGCCTGGGAGATAGTTGAGTCGGATACTGTAATAACTCAAGTATCTCCAGGCAGAAAAAAAAAAACACACCTTCCATAAAACTTAAAAAGTACCACAAAACACATAAAATCCCCATAAATGCTATATCCCCTGATAGCCCTGATCTGGGTGACCAACATTTCCAAAATCACCCAGATCAGCTCAGGGCTTCTGGAGTTCTATAGATGCCTCTGATTTTAGTTCCAGACACTCAATGACCAAGTCCCTCTGCCTCCTTTCATGGCGTTCGACTATACGAACCGCGGCCACACAGGGAGAGCACTTAATACACTGTTCTCTTTGAAGTTAATGAGCCAGGGGGGTGGTCGATGTTCGGTAATCCCGAACAAACAGGGTAGTACTGGTATATGCAAAATATGTATATTATATTAAAAAAAATAAAAGATATGTACTTCCCATGAAGAGTAAAGGTCCTGGTCTTGTGCATTAATAACTAGTGTGACAGAGGAAAAATGGTGGGAGACTAGAGAAAAAGCTATTCAAAATTTTGAGGGAAAATATGTTTGTGAGATGGACATATCTGTTTGATAACTTTCAAAATCTGTTTTAGTGCATCTAGAAATGTATGGACAGGAATAATAGCGAATGGTTTGATGTACCATATATACTCGAGTACAAGCCGACTCGAATATAAGCCAAGGCACCTAATTTTACCACAAAAAAGTGGGAAAACATATTGACTCGAGTATAAGCCGAGGGTGGGAAATGCAGCAGCTACTGGTAAATTTCTAAATAAAATTAGATCCCAATACAATTACATTAATTGAATATGTATTTACAGTGTTTGTATATAATGAATGCAGTATGTGTGTGTGTGTTTGTGTAGTGTGTGTATATAATAAATGCAGAGTGTGTGTGTGTGTGTGTTTGTGTAGTGTGTGTATATAATGAATGCAGAGTGTGTGTTTTTTGTAGTGTGTGTATGTAATGAATGCAGTGTGTGTGTATATATAATGAATTCAGTGTGTGTTTTTGTGTGTAGTGTGTGTATATAATGAATGCAGAATGTGTGTGTTTGTGTGAATGCAGTGTGTATGTGTATATAATGAATGCAGTGTGAGTGTGTATAATGCAGTGTGTGTGTATATAATGCAGAATGTGTATGTATATAATGCAGTGTGTGTGTGTATATAATGAATGCAGAGTGTGTGTATATAATGAATGCAGAGTGTGTGTTTATGTGAATACTGTGTGTGTTTGTGTGAATGCAGTGTGTGTGTATACGAGGCAGAGTGTGTGTGTGTTTGTGTTGTGTGTGTAAACTGGGTGGTAGGAGGGCATTTTTAATATTTTTATTTTAATATTAAAGATTTAACCTTTTTTTTTGTCCACCCTCCCTGCTTGTTACCTGGCCAGGGAGGGGGCTATGTCACTCCCTGGTGGTCCAGTGGTATGGGCTGAGCAGTGGGGGACCCCGCAGCAAGCTGTTACGGTCTGCGTGCCGCGCGGAGCGTTGCCATGGTAAGCCGTGGCAACGCTCTGACGGCTGCGGGACTCGTAATTTACACTGGGGAGCTGGAGGAGCTGGAGGAGCTGCAGGAAAGGTAAGTAACAGCTTGCTGCTGCGCACCCCCAGGACCGCCAGGCTTATAATGAGCCCGGCGGTCCTGGTCTGTAGTATGGCAATGTAAGTTGCCATAATACAGACCCTGACTCAAGTATAAGCCGAGAGGGGCTTTTTCAGCACAAAAATTGTGCTGAAAAACTCTGCTTATACTCGAGTATATACGGTATATATATATATAGAAGTATAGTCCTGGGGATGAAGGCAGTGATGAAAAAAGAATCAAGTATATCCCTGGAAAAATTATAGTGTGTGGAGATAAGAGTAAATGTGGTGTTATTTAGGGCTTGGTTTGGTTTACGTCAATACTAGTATTTTTGAACTGACTAATGTGGGTCAAGTGAAAATTCTGAAATATAATGGAAGCAGATGTTGAATGCCAACTGAGGTATATTAGACTAATCAGGATTACCTTAGCTAAAGCATGTTATCTGGTATGTTAGTCTTCATACATTTTGCCATCTTAAGAGCATGCACAAATTAGGTAACTTGTAATATATCAAAAACATAGTTTGTCATATGTGACATCTATGTGGAATAAACATATAGCAGGCACTTAAATGTTATACAGTTAAGTTAAAATGTGAGCACTAAATCATCATTCTAAACTTCTGAGTAGGCTGAGTATGAAATACATGGAGGTCTCCAGGCAAACCATTGCTTCAATCTTCTCTATAAAGCATGCGATATTGATGGCCCCTAGACAAAGTGAAGAATGAGATACAATACCTGGAGGTCCCGTAGGTGGTATAATCAATGCCTAAATGTACTCCAGGTTAGGTTAAAATCATGTGGTTTTAAAGGTCAAACAAACAAAATATATATATATTTTTATGTTTTTCCTTAGGTTTATTAAGCTTTGTCGAAATAACACAAGATCATTCCAGTGATGTCCCTTTAATAAATACCTTTCTTTCCCTTACCTAATGCTTTCCTTAAAATGGTTATATATTTTTCACAGCGAGTATGCACAATAAAAATTAATGGCAAAGATCCATGTATATTGGTTGACTACTAGTGTGTATAGTTTATTTTGGCTCACATATGTTCACGTGACACATCACAAATAGAAACATGTCCAGCATCATGACAACTATGTGATTATTTAGAAATTCTTTATAGTTGCAAATTATTATTTATTTTCAATTTGCATTTCTGAAGACAAGTTTGTGTATAAATATTGTAAAAATCTAAATTGCTGGTGGATGAAAATGCAGAAAATTCTTACTTTTTATTTGAAATAAGATTGGTTCAGGAATTGTTTCTTTATACTAAAATATATGCTTTTACATGATATTAGAGTTTAGATACCAAGGAAAATACCCAATATTGAAGTTGCCCAGAAATCAAATCCAATTTGTCTGAAACCAAATGCATAAGTCTGTTTCACACTATTCATAGTGATTGCATTTATTGTATTTTGACAGCAAAGTAAGCATCAGTATTGTATCTAAAATAAATAAATACAAAAATGTGAAGGTTTCTTGAACCTCTGCTGAATTTTGAAGCACATTTCTGACTGGTGTGTCCCCAAACTCCTTGTGAAGGAGTGTGGGTACGTTATATGGGATACCGTGGCAACGCTCCGCGCGGCACGCAGACTGTGAGATTTACACTGGGAGCTGAACGGCACGGAGGAGAAGGGAGCTGAACAGAGCTGCTGTAAAGGTAAGTAACAGCTTGCTCCCAGCCCCCCCACTGCACAGCCCATCCACTGGACCACGAGGGAATAATATAGCCCCCCTCCCTGGCCATGTATCAAGCAGGGAGGGACAAAAAAAATTAAATAAAAATTTAAATAATATTATAATAAAATAAACTAAAAATTTAATTATATTAAAATTAATTTTTAAAATAATATTAAAATAATAATACAAAAATAAATAATAAAAATGCCCTCCCCCCATCAAGGTTACACACTCTGCATCACATACACAAACACACTCTGCATCACATACACACACTCTGCATTAATACACACACACTGCATTCATACATACACACTGCATTATATACATGCACACACTGTCTGCATTATATACACACACTGCATTCATTATATACACATACTGTAAATAAATATTAAATTAATATATTTTTTGGGGAATCTAATTTTATTTAGAAATTTACCAGTAGCTGCTGCATTTCCCACCCTAGGCTTATACGCGAGTCAATGTTTTTCCAGTTTTTGGGGGTAAAATTAGGGGCCTCGACTTATATTCGGGTTGACTTATACTCGGGTATATACAATATATTCATTGGAGGAATGTCTTAAAAGAGCATTCAAAAGCTGCAGTTCATATGACTGTAGCCTTTTTAAACTACCCCTTTCCCTGGACCAGACTAACAAAGATCAAATAACCAGTTTTCTCATTGAAAAGCCACTGAAGTTATGTCCAGTGCACACATGTGCACACGAACAGTGGGCAGAGACTGTTAGTCTCTGGACAGTCCAGCACTGCTTCTAACAATGTCTATAGTATATATTGTTATATATTTGCAGTTTAAAGAATGTCAACATTGCATAAAGACTGTGATGTATCAAAAGGGTTTAATTTCCCAAAAATCTGAGCGCTAAACATTGCAGTTTTATGCAGTACATAAAAAATGAAAGATAAGATTTAATAAAAAAAGCACATATGTTTCAGGTGTAGCATGGCTGAAATACAAAGCACATATTTATTTTGAATAAATCTGATCATTTTGTTTTTTCTAAAATGTTGAGGATCCATGATATATATAATGCATTTCAAAGCAATGTGTCTACTTAGCATTAAGAGCAACCAAACAAATCTGTGAACATTAGGCAACGCATTGAATCAAAAAGGGCAGGAGCTTACTTACATACATACATGTAGCATTTTAAATCCCGTGGCACTGGAAGATCAGCTAACTGATTAATGTGGTAGGAACAATGTAAAGTGTAAGCCCATACAAAGAAAAAAATATATTTCATAATTAGTGATGTCCCGAACAGTTCGCCAGGAACCGTTCGCTGGCGAACATAGCGTGTTCGTGGTCGCGAACACGCGCGATGTTCGGTCCGCACCCTATTCGTCATGGAGGTGGGAGGGTCTGGGAGGGAGGGTCTGCTGCTGATTGGCTGGAATGTGTCTGCTGACTGTGAGGTACAGGGTCAAAGTTTACTCAATGATGACGAATAGGGGGCGGACCGAACATTGAACACGACCAAGAACACGCTATGTTCGCCGGCGAACGGTTCCCGGCGAACTGTTCGGGACATCACTATTCATAATATAATGAATATGTTGGAGTAGTGTTAGCAGTGGTCCAGATATATACATAAGGTTGCCATATATATATATTTTTGTTTAAGATCCTTACTGCAGGACATATTGCTATTATAATAGGTGACAAATGAACACTTATTGAATAAGGAGAGGTAACACCAAGCAGGTAACTAATGACACTATCACACAAAAAAGCAGATCTGTGCAAAATTACTGCAGGATTCTTTCAATGTCTACAATCAAAAATGTTTAATTCTTCAAATTAATTTTAAGAACAGTAACTGGACTGGCATTGTTATCCACAATCTGACAGAAGTGAATAAAATAGTGATACCTGCCTTATAAAAGCTTGGCTAGTTTGTTCAAAAACTTGCAGAGTCCAAGTATAGAAACATAGAATGTGCCGGCAGAAAAGAACCATTCGGCCCATCTAGTCTGCCCAATTTTCTAAATACTTTCATTAGTCCCTGGCCTTATCTTATAGTTAGGATAGCCTTAAGCGTATCCCACGCATGCTTAAACTCCTTTACTGTTTTAACCTCTACCACTTCAGCTAGAAGGCTGTTCAATGCATCTGCTACCCTCTCAGTAAAGTAATATTTCCTGATGTTATTTTTAAACCTTTGCCCCTCTAATTTAAGACTATGTCCTCTTGTTGTGGTAGTTTTTCTTCTTTTAAATATCGTCTCCTCCTTTAATGTGTTGACTCCATTTATGTATTTAAATGTTTCTATCATATCCCCCGTCTTGTCTTCCCTCCACGATACATGTTAAGTTCCTATAACTTTTCCTTGTAAGTTTTATCCTGCAATCCATGAAACAGTTTAGTAGCCCTTCTCTGAACTCTCTCTAAAGTATCAATATCCTTCTGGAGATACGGTCTCCAGTACTGTGTACAGTACTCCATGTGAGGTCTCACCAGTGTTCTGTACAATGGCATTAGCACTTCTCTCTTTCCACTGCTAATACCTCTCCCTATACAACCAAGCATTCTGCTAGCATTTCCTGCTGCTCTATCCGTGGTCACCATTTGGATAGTAAATCCAGAAGACATAAATATAATAATTTAAACTTATATAAATGGTTCTCGGGACACATCAGCCACTGCTTGTTTCACACAAGTAGAAAAATATTTTATTCAAAGTGGTCAAAAAGAATTTAAAAAAAAACTCAACATACAGTGGCAATGCACAAATGATTTGAGAAGTTTGCCACTGTATGTTGAGTTTTTTAATATTGACCACTTTGAAAAAAAAATATTTTTATACTTCGTGGTGGATTTGTTGTGAGAACCATTTAGATATCTGCCGGATTATTGCATTTATTCATAACCTCACAGCTGTATCATGCAAGTTCTGGATGCTTCTTGTACATGGAGGTCATTTTTATGATGTATATATACATAATTTGAAGGATTAATGACTATAAGAAACCTGAATTGGGTTATCCTGAGTTTATAATATTGGTTTATATTGGTTCTAGATTTTGGGTAATTAAATTTGATAGATATGAATCTGTTTCACTCTGTCAAAACATAGCTGGAACCAATCCTGTCTGGAAGAAAGAATGGGTAAAGCCTCCTGCTTTAACTCAGAAAAAGGCAAGAAATCCTGTTCTCGACATTCTTCACGTGACTAAATAAGTAGCTTTGAGTGACGTGATTCATGCCAGTGTACTTTGGTTTCTTGACTTATCACATAGCAGTAGACAGTATCACTGACATTTATTATTATGCATGTATGAATGTCAGTCCATAGAGACAAATGTGCAGTTACATTTTAACAAGTCAAGTCATTTGCCATTCTTAGACGCATTGGTCAAATTTTGGTCTCTGGTTATTTAGTAATTGATTGAAAACATGTTAAGAGACAATGGACTTGGATTTTATTACATGGGATAGCTATTATTACTTTTCATAGTCAACTATGTGATAGTAAACTTTATTTCTGAAAGAAATACAATAAATAAATATCTGGCCACAAATTCTACATGTACTGCAAATATCCAGAATCAAAAGGAACTGTCACTATTGTAACTAACAGATGTAATACCGTCAGTATAAATAAGGTGTTTTATTTTGCTTAGTTTCATTTTTCTCAATTGGTAATTGTAGAAAAATTAGAGAGGAATTTAAAAATTTAGGTTAAAATAGAGAGATAAAAAACAGAAGTTATAATAGAGAGATTCATTTTGCATAGTTGAGTAGGGACTCTATGCATCATAGCCACTAAACCTCATTAAAGTGGTAATGGCACAGAGGTTAAAGTGTTACTCCAACATTCATAATCACTGCAGTCAACTGTAGTGGTTATGATATTAGGAGTATCCTGACTCCAATGAAGCAGGATTTACGACATCTGCCTTCTGCAGAGCTGCAGAAGGCAGATGTTGATGATTCCACTTATTCATTGGCTCAGAGAATCAACTATTTGAATGCACAGGATCAAATCCATCAGCTAAGAGCGGTCAGCTGATGCTCTGAGCCAATAAATGAGCCAGCCTGGAACTCTAGTTGAGGACTGGTTGATAACACCCCACCTGTTCCCACTTACCTTTATTTAGTCTATCATAATAAAAAAAGAAAGTTGCTTGATCATCATTTTCCTACAGAGCACCAAAATTATGCAATAACCTCTTGGACACTTTCAAATCTCCTGGCAGCCTAAAGTCCTTTAAGAGATCCTTCTCTACAAATGTCAAAACAGAATGTACCAGTAATCACGGTTGATTATATTTCTTACCTGTTCTGTGTTAAATTTATACATGTTGTGTATTAATATTATTTTGTATTTTTAATATTATATTGTACCCTATTGTAATAATGCAGTGTTAGGGGGCTCAGGACATTCTCAATGTATCCTTCCTGATAAAATATTTTATAAATAAATAAATTGAGCTGCATTGGGAAGTCTGTGATTGGACAGCCACAGAAAATCTGGGCTGGGATAGAAAGGTATAGATTGGAAAGGCAGCTGATAAGAGGTATTGTGATGCATAATTAAATATGTGCATGTTTTCATTTCAATTATATCTACTAAACAGTGATTTTTATTTTTCTGTTTGGACAGTGGATTGTCCATTTAAGGATGCTGTCCAAAATTTTTTTTTTTTACAAAACATTTTGGAATGCGTTAAAAAAATGGAACTCTCCCTTTCACCCATTTCCCACCCCTTCTCCAGGCAACTTGATAATGCAGAATGGATACTTCGTTAATATCATTTTTAATTCCATCCAACTTTTGCAGTATTAATAATGCCTAGGTGCATGGTTTGAACTGAAAAGATACTCCCTCGCAACAGTATGTTTACTTATATTAACTTGAATTTGCATTGCAAAACAAAATTTATACCAAAAAGACCACTTTTTTTTCTTTTCTCTTGTACTGATTTTTATACTACAAAGAACAATGCTTTTGCCTTTGTTCTATTTGGTCCAGCTGCATTTTTTGCAGGAACAATCTAAATATAACCCATCTATCTCCAATAATCTACAGCATTCTGATAGCCAGAGAAAGAAAATAGGAATGAGGGCCCAGTGAATACTGAGCACCCTATATGGTCATCATGTTCTTTAAAGCATAATGCCATATTGTTTACCATGCAATTATTCATCTATTTATATCACATCTATTGTAAATGAGAAAAAATATATTTCTGCTTCTATGGACTAATTTTCATATCTAGATTAATATAAAAATATGAATATTATAAACCTCTTTAAACTTTTCAACCTACAATATTTCTGTCAATGATTACATAAAAAAAACATATTTGTGTAGTAGTTGTATTATTTTAGATATTGCTAAATAGTAATCGACACTTCCTTTTTATAGCTATAGTGCCATATTTCAAATAAATAACTGTACATTTTTTATTAAAACATTAAGTCCATGGCAGTGTGTGGTTAAAGATGCAAAAGATTAAAAAAAAAAAGCTAGTAGCTATTTAAGATGACTTTAGATTTTCTTATCATAAAGTATTATAATGTGTAATAATATAAAACATTTATTTGCAGTCTGTTCACTTTAGATCATTTGAGAGAGAGAGAGAGAAAAAAAAAGAAACAGAAAATCAACCGTGATTTTTACAACTTGTTCTATTAAAAATGCCATCCAACATCACACCTATTTTACTCAATGATGTTTCGATTATGTACATGCAAGATTTATGTGTTCTGGGAGTTTACCAAATTACGCTTTTATTATAACTCATTTACTATGTGGGTTCCCTTGGTAAAAGACTATAACTAGCTGAATCCATTTTATTTCAAAATTAAGCAATTCATTGACTGGCTTGGAAGCAATCCAAATATTCTGTGGGATTTAAATGAGGATTCCCTATAGAGATTAATCACTAAGCTAACTGCTCTATGCATTCGCTTTTTTTGTATTTTAGTTATCATTTTATTCTGCATTAAACATACTGGTCTCGGACGCCTGCTAACAATTGCTCATTAGAGAAGTGCTAATGAATTAAAAACAATAAACAAAATCATTAAGACTCTATCATGACCTGCAATGATACTGAGCAAGATCGGTGACACTGAATTAATCTTTAATCATCCCTAATGTGTTCTTACATATTTAATGCATGATCTAGTTACTGTTCTTCCCAAAGGGAGTCCTCAATTCCTTCCACTTTTATCGTTGCTCTTATAGGCATGGATATAAACTGTGCTTATAATGAAACCAGATGACTTGGTCCTTTTCATTTTTTTTTTTTTTTACAATCTAATTAATAAACATATATAGCTTTTGACTGTGCCCTTGCACCACATACCGTAAAACAAAAATTAGACATTTTATAAGTGTATAACTTTGATTAAGGTGCAGAATGTTCAGGTGGTTTTTGTTTTTAAGTGAAAGAGGCTGGCAGTATTTAATACTCAAATCTTCTTTTTTGAATATTTCTGATTTTATTTTATTTTTTTATTCAAATGTGATTTTAAAAAAGCATGAAAGGACATTCCAGACACCAACGCAAATGTAATGTATCTGATAGGCTTTGGCCTCATAGGCTATACACGACACCCTAAGTATGGTTAATAGTTTAGAACACAGAGTGGAAGGGAATCACATAGGCAAAATTGTGCATTAAGAAATCTTAAATACCAAAGTTCCAATTTTTATATGTATTTTCCTTCACAGCTGCATTTATGAAGTCAGTACAGACAATGCCAAGATTAGCTATACTCCAACATTCCCACAATGAGAGGGGGACACAGCATTAACCCCAGAATTCCCCCCAACCTTGTGTTACATTCACTTAAAGGACCACTATAGTGCCAGGAAAACAAACTTGTTTTCCTGGCACTGTAGGGTCATTAGGTCACCCCACTCTCAGGGGCCCCCTCCCACTGGGCTGAAGGGGATAAAACTCCTTCAGCCACTTAACATTCTCCAGTGCAGGGCTCCCTCTGTGCTGGGGAACTCTCCACCCCTGCCGACGTCAGATCCGCATGCGCGGCAAGAGCCATGTGCGCATTCAAACCGCCCACAGGAAACCATTACTCAATGCTTTCCTATGGACGTCAAGCGTCTTCTCACTGTGATTTTCATAGTGAGAAGCATGGAAGCGCCTCTAGCGGCTGTCAGTGAAACAGCCACTAGAGGTTGGATTAACCCTCAGTGAAACATAGCAGTTTCTCTGAAACTGCTATGTTTTCAGCTGCAGGGTTAAAACGAGAAGGACCTGGCACCCAGACCACTTCATTGAGCTGAAGCGGTCTGGATGTCTATAGTGGTCCTTCAACTATTAGTGAATTGTAATGTTTGGCCCATATGTCTGCTTACTGGATGCACGGTTAATCTGTAGGCAGTCAGAAGAACACTAAGTATACGTTTATGAATACTGTGCGTCTATCTAGGTGTCTTCTACTAATGCAAGCTGCTTTGCTTATATTATCCTTGTAATACACAATGAAAATCCTGCATTCAATTCCAAACCAACATTACCTGTAAACAAGGAGAAACAGCAAGTATAGCACTGTGTCTAGCTTTTGTGTGTTCAGGTATTGTCTTCGAATACAAGCTGCTTTGCTTTTATTATACTTATAACATAGAAAGACTCTCCTTCATTCATTATACACCAAGCTGCAAACAGTCCGAGAAACAGGAAGGCATTATATTTTATCTTTACAATGTCTCTGCTTGGGTTCTCTCTCTGTCTAATATATACTGCTTGGCTTCCAGCAGTTCTGCTCAGTTGCTCAGTCAGTAGTCAGTGCTGTCAGCAGCTGAGCTGTGAAGACTAATAAGGACGTAATTTTGTGTAATGAAAAGAGGCTAAGTAGACAGGATATTGGAGCAGCATTCTACAAAACTACAAAGATTTGGACATGCAAAAAATACAGCATATTAATGAGGTCAAAACATGCATTAAGATAGTGTGGTTGTCCTACCCATCTCTTGATAAGGATGTGGGCTAAAGACCCACATTTGACAAAATAAAACATGAAGTGAAAAACTGCAATTATTATATCTCTGTTTTCATTTTATTAGGTATGATTTAACTTATTTATGATTTACCTGTCAAAATTACTGTATGTGTTTAACCCCTTAAGGACCAAACTTCCGGAATAAAAGGGAATCATGATATGTCACACATGTCATGTGTCCTTAAGGGGTTAATGTGTAGTCAGTCAACATGCTAAAACAGTTTTTTCCATTTTGGAAATAGTACTAGTGCTAAATATAAAAAGTAAGTAGTAAGTAGTTACCATGCATAAATGGGGTGCTGCTGATGCCAATTCATACAATATACAAGATCTAGCAAACTCACTCATCCACTAAACAGCAACTTGAAAAACTCACATAATTATTTTTTATTTTATTTTTTGTTTTTTTTAAGCACCTAATCTAGGCAAAAATAATGGGGGATTAGTTACAGTATATGATCATACATTGCATAAGCTTGCCACGTCAATGTACCCCATTTTTGACAGGTCCTACTCTAGCATGTGAGATTAACTTACTGACCTGGGCCTCTCTGCAGTACCAGGCTAAATAGGGCCCTGGGATGAGGCATCTGTGAAACCTGATGTCATTTCTCCCCCTCCCCCCCCCCCCCCCAAGTAAGTGGGTTAATCTCATAAGAGCAGACATTAGGCTGTTAGAGTAGGACCTGTGAATAATGGGGTACATTGACGTTATGGCAAGTTTATGCAATGTATGATCATATACTGTAATTAAGCCCCCATTATTTTTGCTTAGATTAGGTGCTTTTAAAACAATAACTAATAAAATATGTGAGTTTTGAAGTTGCTGTTTAGTGGATGAGTGAATGTGCTGGATCTTGTGTATTGTATATATATATATATATATATATATATATATATATATATATATATATATATATATATATTTTTTTTTTTATTATTTTTTATAAAGTGCCAACACTGTACAATGGGTGGGCTGACAAACACGTATTTGAAACAAGACAAGATCACATTTCTTTTGCTTACACATTATTAGTACATAAGTACATAAACAGTCAATAATGCCAGAGAAAATCTCTTGACATGATGAACCAGGAAATACAAGTGACATTTTTCTTTTTCAAGCAAACTCACGTGTGGGGCACTAACTTAATTGTCCCTAGCAGCATGGCAAATCAAATGAACACTGTGGCTAGTGACAGTAGATGTCAAGCTGGAAAAAGTTCTGTTACATTTCTTGATTAAACAATTATTTAACAACACTTACAATGGATTGATAATGTCTTTCATACATAATGTCTTTATTAGCCATTTAAGGCCAAATATATATTATATTCTGTGAAACAGGCAAATAAAACATGCAAGTAATATTGAGAGTGATATAATTACCCAAAAAGATAAATGTGCAATATAAACAGAGAGGAACTCAGTGTGCATGCTTTGCTAGCAATGTTCACTGTTTTATATAACTATACATTTAAAAAAAGAAGAAATACACCAGAGCGAGCAGAGGATTAATATGAACAGAATCGGGAGGACTGTAAAAGCGAGAGGAATTAAATTGAGCACAGACAGGCTTTCCAAAATAAGATTTTTGTAAAGAGTTGGAAAGTAGGAGGGAGTATGTTGGCTAAGTGAGAAAACGGATCCCATAAATAACTTAAAGGGACACTCCACTGATCAAATAAAAAAAAATTAATTAAAAAAATAATAATAATAAAATAAATCACTGTTTAGAAGATATACTCCCAATAAAAAAATGCATGTGTTTCATTATGCATTATATCTAAAAACAACTAAATTGCCAATTTCTATTGAATTCTGCACTTCTTGTAAAATGAAAAAAGAGGACACACTCTTCACACATAAAGCATTACAGCAAGCTAAAGTGCATTACGAGTCTGGAGTGTCATTTTAAAGTAACAGTCCAAGCACCACAAATATCACAGCACACTTTAGTAGTTATAGTGCCAGGAGTGCTCTGACCCCTTCCCAGGAAAAGCAGTTAAACCATTTGCAAAGAGTTTACCAACTTACCTTGGGTCCATTTGGCACTTCTTTAGGAGGGCTTGAACTGGTTTTAGTCTAGCGACGCAGGGGTTAGCTCACTGGCTGAAAGTGGTAGTGGATGTAGGACCCTTATTTAGAGCTATACTGCTCAATATTGAATGGAGGGTCAGTGCCATGGGACTCCAGGCACTATAACCAATTCAAGAGATGGAATGGATGTACTGCCTGCACTCTCTATTTAATGGAAATATCCAAGTGTATTTTTTCCATTTTTCTTGGAAGAAAGGGACAACAAGGGGGAGGAATAAACAGGATGCAAAAATATACTTAGAAAGGGAAACAAAGAAACAAACAAAACAGCCGCATTGTTGTATTTAAGATGCCTGGAGAATTACTTTAACAAAAAAATGATAGGTCCTTTTAAGATTAAAATTATATATTCACTTTTCTATATATTTACATTGGATCATACATTCATTAATATAAATGTGCTCACTGGTTGACATTGATTAGGAAGCAAGGAACATTAGTTCAAATCATGCATGAATTTAAGCAAATCTCATTATCTTCCTTTGCCATATTGTACCATTTAATTATAAATTCTTGCACAATTTGAAAATCCAGTGTAACAGTTTATGCTGTATGAACATTTTACTAAGGATTATATAACGTTCAAAGTGAATTTAAAAGATGAAGTTCATTCATTTACTTGTAATGCGTTATGTAGACAAGATTAAAAAAAAACATATTTATATGTGCCATGCTTGCCTTTTTACAATATATGCAATGAGTTATTACCAAACTGGCAACTGTGCCAATCATGATGCCCGTGTAACATTTTATAGAAGCGGGTCCTATTCCAAAAAATCCTTTTCAACTTCTTTATGGAACACCAAGTGTTTATTGGAGTAATCTGCACTTATCAACTTTTCACTGTGCCATACAATATGTCCAACACTATTTAGGAGTAAAACAAAAAAGCACATCAAGTGGAGGAGAATTAAGAGTGAGCAACACAAATAATATTACTACAAATAAGCCTGTCTACACACTAAACCTAGTATGTGTAGGTGTACCTCTTTATGCATATAACAATTTTAAAATGTTAAAATGTCTTTAAAACAATTTTAAAAGTCTTTATGTTAACCCCTTAAGGACCAAACTTCTGGAATAAAAGGGAATCATGACATGCCACACATGTCATGTGTCCTTAAGGGGTTAAATGTTGCCTCCACCTACAGTTATTACTTCAAATAAAAACATTCAAAGATATTTCACTACCAAATTAAATGAAGTGTTCAAAATGTTTCATTACTTCTGAACATTATATTACTAACATTATATGGCATTTAAACATGGCGACTGGCACTATTGCATGTTTCATTTTTTAAACATATGGAGGTGACCATGGATCCTAAACAAGCTAGCATACAACAGTATTTAACAATGCTATGGTGTAACTTATTAAGTAGCAAGTCACTGAATGAGTAGGGACAAGTCGAGCTAGTGATAAGGACATTTCATGGGATGTCAGAGTTCACACGGTAGAGGCATCTAGACAAACGTGAGGGATAATGGCCATCCAGCCCCAGGCCATCATGAAGGCATGCATTCCTTTACCATAAACTCAGATGCTTGTAGTTGAGGTCAAGCCTCTCCCTTGTTGGATCCAGCCAAAGCTCCTGCTGGTCTGTCACCCCTTGGCTTCCATGGTCGATGCTCCAGGGTTGTAGCCCTGCGGGCTTTCATCTAGGCATGCATAGGGAGTGTGACTTAGTAGCTTGTGGGTAAGTTACACCCGGTGGGATCTCACTCTGTTCCTGCCTTGCTCCACTATTCTGCTTCTCCTGGTCTTGAGTTGAGGGTTCTGCAAGTCGTGCAGCCAATTATGCCCAGAAATGTGTGAAGTGCTCTTCCATGCACTGTAACATGTGCTCGATATGGCACTGATGGGCCTCCACATGCTGCTTCGGATCCTGTATAGGTTCGGGGTATGTCTCCGCCACCCTGGATGAGCAGTGAGCAGTGCTTGTGCTGTGTCAGTCGCCTGGTTATGCAGAGATATGTGGGTTCCACCTGTGGGGACCAGGATAACCCCCGCCGGTCCAAAGGGTTGAGGTGGTCCGCTGTAGTTACTTGCCGTGTCGAGCAGTTGCAGTCAGCATGAGGAAACCAGCCATGTCTCTTCAGTCCTGCTGCTTACAGGCGGCAATTTGCTTTTGCAGTAACCGGTGGCACCGAGCCTCGATTCAGGTAGCAAACAATGCGTTAGGGTGTCCCCCTTCCAGAGAGCACCTCAGATTTCAGTTCAGACCCTGCCCCATTTATGCCACAATTTATTCATCACAGAGCCTTAATTTTCCTAGTACCCAGCTTCTGCTATTATCCCTATACAGGGATAAAAGTAGAAGCTGAAATTAATAGGAACGAGATGGCATGGCAGACTGCACAGAGATGTATGAAGATAGAATTTGGCATAAAATGGTGCAAAATGGCCCACAAGAATGTACAAAAGCAAAAACTGGCATTATAAGTTACATGTTGGCACCAAAAGGCATATCTGTATACATATAGCATATTATTAGCTATACATGATATAAGCTGGCATAGAATGGAGTAAAATGGCAGCAACTAATATAAAATCAAAACATGATTGGTTTTTGGCACTTAGTATAATCAGCCATAATGACGTCATAACGCTGCACTGCGTGCACCGTGTCATTTAAAGGGGCATGTGCACAGCAACCCATATCAGGGAGGATCACGGATTTGACCTGAAGAGAAGACGCAGTGGTCCACTGGATCTGGACAAAATGCGACAGCGGGACTGCCAAGGGAAATACAGCAGTGCTGACAGCCACTCTACCCAAGTGTTGTTCCTCTGCATCAATCCTAGGTTTCCATACTTAATTATCTTTGCACAACATGGAGCAAGAGAATGTGAAGAGAAAAACATATATATAAACATATACATATTGATACAATGTATTGCATCAATGAGCAACTTCAATGTACAGAGACCTAGAGCTTAAGTTCTACAAGCCCCTATGTTATTATTATTATTGGTATTTATATGGCGCCAACTAATTCCGCAGCGCTTTATACGTTTATGAAAGGTGGGGAAATTTACAATTCATGAGACAATTACACAGTGATATAGGAACAATAGGTAGATGAGGACCCTGCTCAAACGAGCTTACAGTCTAGATGTGGTGGGGTACAAATGCACAACAGGCAGCAAGGCTTACAGCCATCAAACAAGTGGAAAAGTAGCAGAGCTGGAGGTGAGAGTGGAGTATGGCTTTTAGGAGAGCAAGAGACAGACTTATTTAAGTATAGATAGGTTACTCTAGGAGTCCATCAGCATTTGTGAACAGATGTGATTTGAGGGGCTTCTTAAACAATTGAAGACAAGGGGAGAATCTGATGGGGGTAGGCAGACTGTTCCAAAATATGGGAGCCGCTTGCGTGAAGTCCTGCAAGCGTGAGATAGCTGTAAGGGTGTGAGCAGCGGACAGGAAAAGGTCACTGGCAGAGTGGAGAGACCGAGAAGGGGCATATCTATAAATCAGGTAGGAAATGTAAGAGGGGCTAGAGTTGGTTAGAGCTTTATAGGTATGGGTTAGTATTTTGAATTGACACCATATGATACAGGAAGCCAGTGTTTTGTTTGAAAGAGGGGTGACGAATGGGAGAAACAACAGGTGAGGAAGGTCAGCCTAGGGGCCACATTTATTATCGATTGTAGCAGAGCAGTTCAGCTTTTGGGGAGACCAACTAGGAAAGGATTACAGTAATCCATGTGAGAAATTGCCAGAGCATGAACAAGCTCCTTGGCAGCATCTTGTGTGAGAAAGGGGCGGATATTTATAAGGTAGAATCGACAGGTTTTAGCAACATACTGGATATGTGGGGCAAAGGAGAGGCCAGGATCGAAGATAACACCAAGACAATGAGCTTGCAAGGATGGACTGATACAAGCACCATCAACTTGCAGGGAGAGCAAAGGAGGTGGATCAGCATTATGTGGGTGGAAAATTGCTCAGTTTTAGAGAGATTGAGTTTCAGAAAGCAGGAGGACATCCAATCAGAAATAGAAGAAAGGCAAGCAGTAACACGTTGCAGGACCGTGGGGGAGAGATCAAGGTATGTTAGTCCTGATCTGTCAGTGAGGAATGTTTAACACATTTGTTGAGAAACCTATCATGCCTCTTTTTGGTGGAAAGATGCAACTTGGAAAATATCTGCCTTTCCTGTCAATGTTTTTTTTTTTTTTATTGTTGTTTAGTTGCATATATTGTAAAAATATGTTGTTGCCAGGGCCGGACTGGGAGAAAAATTAGGCCCGGGCATTTTTTTAGCACAGTGGCCCACTAAGAAGGGGGCGGGGCAGAGAGGGTGTGTTTCGTCATCACCAATGACAAACACGCCCCCTCTCAAAGTGAGCGTTGGGTCAATCATCTTCCAGGGCAGAGCTCTGCTAAAGAGCTCTAGCACGAGAAAAAAAAAAACTGTATTTGTTCTGCACAGTGCAAGCAAACTTAATAACATAATGAAACAAGGAAATAAAGTATATACACTAAGAGAATACACGTATACTGAGATAGTTCCAGGTGAACTTCACAACCACCTGTGGAAATATGTAACAAAAAGACAAAAGTGGAAACCACCCAGAATACGTATAATGAATAAAATACAAAAGGACAACCTGATATAGGTCAAATTCCCTTGAATGGGATCTGTGTAAAAATTGAAAACACTTTCATAGCGTAAAAAAGTAAATATAAATGGTGTTTAAAGTGAGATTAGAAATGCACTCACAAACAAACGATTATTCAGGCCTCAAACTTAATAACATGCTTGCACTGTGTTTCCTTGCAACTTGTCTCTGGTGTCTCTATAAATCGATACCAGGAGATAAAAGGGCCAGGAAAGAGCATTGTGCATGTGTTTGGAGCCTGCTTGTGGGATTGTGTGTGTGTAGAGTGAGTTGATTGTGGTGTGGTATTGTGTAATAAGGTCGGTTTAAGTCGTGTTGTGTTTGTGGTGTAATGTAATGCATATGTGGCTAGGGGCTGTAGAGAATGTGTGTATAGGGGATGTATTAAGTGTGTGCCTACAGGCTATAGTGTGTGTGTGTGTGTGTGTGTATAGGTGATGTAGTGGTTGTAGAGTGTGTGTTTAGGGAATCTAGTGTGTGTATAAGGGATCCAGAGTGTGTATGTTAGGAATGTAGTGTGTGTGTATACAGGAATCTAGTGTGTGTTTGTAGGACCCAGAATGTGTAGGAGATCTAGTGAGTGTGTGTATATAACGGAATCAGAGTGTATATAGGGATCTAGTGTGTGTCTGGAATGTAATGTGTTTAGGGGTGCAATATGTGTGTGAGGGGTTCAGTGTGTGAAAGGGGTGCTGTAGTGTGTGTGTATATATATATATATATATATATATATATATATATATATATATATTATATAAATATGTTTGAAAGTATTGTGTGTGTGTTTGGTGCAGTGTGTTGGGGTTCTGTGTGTATGTGTGTGAGGTGCAGTGAGTGTCCGTGAGGGGTGTGGTGTGTACGTGAAGGGTGCAGTATGTGTTTGTGATGGATGCTGTGTTTGAGGGTGCTGTGTGTGATGATGCTGTGTATGTGTGCGAGGGTGCCGTGTATGTGTGTGAGGGTGCCGTGTATGAGTGTGGGGGTGCTGTGTGTGATGTGTTTAAGGGTGCTGTGTGTGAGGGTGTTGTGTTTAAGGGTGCTGTGTGTGTGTGTGTTTTGTGTGTGAGGGTGCTGTGTGATTTGTGGGGGTGCTGTGTGTGGGTGCTGTGTGAGAGTATGCTCTGTGAGAGTGTGCTGTGTGAGAGTGTGCTGTGTGAGAGTGTGCTGTGTGTGAGGCATGTGTGATTTGTGTGACGGTGCTGAGTGTGATGTGTGTAAGAGTGCTGTGTGTGAGAGTACTGAGTGAGATAGTGCTGCGAGTGATGTGTGTGAGGGTGCTGAGTGTGATGTGGATGAGAGTGCTGAGAGTGATGTGTGTGAGGGTGCCGAGTGTGATGTGTGTGAGGGTGCCGAGTGTGATGTGTGTGAGGGTGCTGAGTGTGATGTGTGTGACGGTGCTGAGTGTGATGTGTGTGAGAGTGCTGTGTGTGAGAGTACTGAGTGTGATAGTGCTGCGAGTGATGTGTGTGAGAGTGATGTGTGTGAGGGTGCTGAGTGTGATGTGGGTGAGGGTGCTGAGAGTGATGTGTGTGAGGGTGCTGAGTGTGATGTGTGTGAGAGTGCTGTGTGTAAGAGTACTGAGTGTGATAGTGCTGCGAGTGATGTGTGTGAGAGTGATGTGTGTGAGAGTGATGTGTGTGAGGGTGCTGAGTGTGATGTGTGTGAGGGTGCTGAGTGTGATGTGTGTGAGGGTGCTGAGTGTGATGTGTGCTGAGTGTGATGTGTGTGAGGGTGCTGAGTGTGATGTGTGCTGAGTGTGATGTGTGTGGGGGTGCTGAGTGTGATGTGTGTGGGGGTGCTGAGTGTGATGTGTGTGGGGGTGCTGAGTGTGATGTGTGTGAGGGTGCTGAGTGTGATGTGTGCTGAGTGTGATGTGTGTGGGGGTGCTGAGTGTGATGTGTGTGGGGGTGCTGAGTGTGATGTGTGTGGGGGTGCTGAGTGTGATGTGTGTGAGGGTGCTGAGGGTGAATGTTAAAAGAGAAAAAAAAATAATCTAAGAAGCATGCATTATATCCCCCCCTCTCCCTTCTTACCTTTAGCCTGGGAGGGGAGGGGGGGTCCGGCACGGTGGTGAGTGGGAGGGGGGGTCCGGCACGGTGGTGAGTGGGAGGGGGGACCAGCACGGTGACACCTTCCCTGGTGGTCCAGTGGGTGAGTGAACTCTAGCCTGTGGGCTAGAGTTCACTCTCGCGAGATCCGGTCGCCATGGCAACGACCGGATCTCGCGAGAGGAACCCGGCGGAGCTGCAAGATAGAGCTCCGCCGGGTCCTCTCCCTCCCTCCCCAGCCGCATGTGCCTCAGGTCTATTTAAATGGGCCGGTGAGGGAGATCTTTGATCTCCCCACCGGCCCATCGTGGCAAACAGCAGGGCCGGCGCTCGGGTAGTGCAGGCCCTGCATAGACCGGCGGGGGAAGTCCTGGGACCTCCCCTGCCGGCCTCGGCCCCTGCCCAACGCGGCCCACCGGGCATTTGCCCGGTGTGCCCGATGGCCAGTCCGGGCCTGGTTGTTGCTTTGAAAGGTGAATAATTTTCATTGGTGTAATTGTATACAATTAAAATATAGTTGGGTGTACTTTTAATTAAAAACAAGAACAAAAAAAAACAGAAAAAATGGAACAAAATTCAAGTATCTAAAGGTGAAATAATAAGAAGGCACATTCTACACATTGGGGAATTGCTTACCTTTTAGTTTTTTGACCAATGATTCCACTTTATACATAATCCCCCCAAAGTCTAACAAAAGATGTGTTAACAATGAGAGGATTTAAATATAGCCTATATTTATATATACCTATTGTGATAATACATTATTTTGCAATGTTGCTGTTTCATATACCTTAGGGAATTCAAGGTAATTTTGTACTCCTTTGTGTCCACGGGAAGATCAGGTTTTAGGAAGTATTGTGTATTAAGCATTTGTCAGTTTCATGTTTAAGCATTTCATATCACTAGTTTTAACTTTTACGTTCAGCTTGAAAGCTCTTGCTCATTACAGAGATACCCAAAATATTCTAGCAATTTGTTGAACAACAGGAATCATCAAAAGTTATATGCACCTTGCTTTTGCTATCACACTCTGTTTAAACTAACAATGCAAATTGTAAAGAATCCTGCTGACATATCTGTCTGTATCTTTGAAAAGTGAATGTTTTGACGTATTGTTCAAAGAATGAAGATTGAAAATGAGGAGCATTGTATCCTTTGATCTGATATTCATGCACAAATCTATGTTATTTTAAAGCACAACAAATTTATTGTAAGTGGCAGATCAGGAAAATGGATGTCATTTGTGTTTCTCCACTTTATGTATGCTCAATCCAATTTTTTTCTTTGAAGAAAACAAAGGAAAATAAGGGCAAAGTGTGTCGGCTAATTTAATGAAAACAGCACTAGAACACTGCCATTGTCAGTACACATGTCGTAATGATGGAAAACTTTAAGTGCACCTTTCTCCCCGGCGTACAAGAGGGGTGACTCTAATGAGTATGAGTTAAAAAATCATTCTGTGCCTTCTAGCTGCAAAAGGCATTTGTCACATGGCACATAATGTTAAAAGGGATATAGCTGTTAGTATGTCTATGGTATATGCTTTTTTTTTTTTTTTTTTTTTACAAAATACTAAAACTTGATATTGACTTTAATTTGTTATTCCTGGCGTTTTCTGTTGTATTAAGCTCTGGTTAGATAAAAAAGCAAACAACGCATTATATTGATTAACCCTATGGGATTTTTAGTATTGGGCAATGCTTGTTATAAAATCTCTAAAGGGAAGAATTTTTAAACACTTCATTGTTATTCCTTTTGTTAACAAGCCAGTGATCAAAGATGTATCCAGTCTAAAGTATTCATTTATTTTAATAAAAAGAACGATCTGCAATCAGAGTTAGGTTAATTCCTATGGCTCTCTCATTGAATGCAATTTAAAAAATGGAATGGCATTATAATGAATAAGTTATGTGTGTTTATCATTGCTGTTATTTTTTTTTTTCTTTTAAAGTCTGTGTCCCCAAATTTATGTGTGTTTATGTTTAGCATATTAATGGAGAGCATCCGATATTATCTATTGATCAAGCAAGGATTTGAGATGTGATGTTTAACCTTTTGGGGGAAATTGTCAAACTTCTCAACCAAAACAAAACTTAAAATGTTTGTTTCATGTTTGTTCCACTGTAATTTAAATTGATACTCCAAATGTCATGGTTATGATGCCAGGAGTACTCAGAGCCATTTCCTGGTAATGGGGAAAACCATTTTGCAGTGGTTTGCTCCATTTGCAGAGGGTCCTCTCATCTGCTCTGATGATATGACTTCTACAGAGTTCCAGAAACTGGATGCCATTGCTGCTGGCCATTCTTTGGCTAAACGCATCAGCTGACTTAATGCTTTCAGCCAATAAATGCAACTCTGTGCATAGAAATGTTTAAAGAATGGACATTAGCCAGCTAGGAATTCTTGTTTTGGGCTGGCTAATGGAACCTCAATGACACCATCAACTGCAATGGTACCTTAATGGCACCTCCAGCAGCAAATGTATTAAACTCTGTATGTGCAGCGTTTCATAGCAAAATGCTGCCCATACAGACTCCAGGTACAATGACCACTTTAAATCAGTGAAGGGATTATGGTGCTTGGAGTGACCTTTTAATGCTTTCTCTTTAAGTGCACCCATACTTCTGTTAACCCCTTAAGGACACATGACATGTGTGACATGTCATGATTCCCTTTTATTCCAGAAGTTTGGTCCTTAAGGGGTTAAAAGACAGAAATTACTATTTATTAATATCCTTTATGTATGACTAACACAACTATAGGTCTGAATACAATGTTACAACTGGGAAAAATACAAAAATATATATTTTTACAAAATTACTTGTTACCATTTGTATAAAGTGCAACTAAAGAGAACTCAAATAGGTTCATTTATCAGTCCTGAATGTTAAATGCCTCATATGCAGATGATATAAATTGTTTTTTGTAGTTAATGCTAACAATATACCTACTCTAACCCTACACCAACTCTACCCCTAACCGTATGCTCACACTAATTATAACCGGATACCTACCCTAAGCTTACCCTTACCATTAACCCTATATTATCCCTAAGCCAGCATTAACCTTAAACCAGCATTAACTCTTACGTAACATTAACCTTACACTAACCCTAAACCAACCCTGACCCTACCGTACACTAACCTTAATCTTAACGCTAATCCTAACTCTAACAGTAACCCTAACCCTTAAACAGATGAATTCTATCTTCTGATATCTATACTGGCAAAATCAGAGGGATTTTCCATCTTAAGCAGTACAGAACCCTCTGTAAGTTCTCTGTACTGTGTGACTGCAGCATGAGTTGGAGATCCTCCTCTCATGCTACAGCTTCTGCATGCTGTCCCAACTGATTACACAGTACCAGTACTTGGCAGCAGGTACAGACCACTGTCGGTGGGGGTCTTGTCCATGAATCTCTGTCCTTACCATAAGCCTCTCACACTTTTAAGTCAAGCAAGCAGTATATAGTAACAGCTTGTATGGATGCTATTCCATAAAATACTTTTCAGGCAAAACGTACATAATCTTACAGAATAAATGTAATAGGTCTTTGGTGTATACACCAGAGGGATGATTCTTTTATGAGTTTTTCAGAATTTCCCAGAGTTTTATCTAATATAATTTCAACATTGGATAAAGCCTTAGGAAGTAGGTGAAAAGTTACAGTTAAAGTAAAGTCACTATTAGTGATAACTTTTTAACTACATGTCAAAAAGATGTTACTTATTAAAAAAATACAGTCATCATCTAATTAATGCATTTTATTGTGATGTCTGGCAACCAATATATTAAATAATAGTCAATGTATTTACATATATTCCCTGATTTATTTATCACCTTGTGATAGTTGTGCTATACTTCACTGAATCCCTACAGCGTTTACACAATAAAGAAAGTGAATTATTGTAAGGACATTTAAATATCTGTTACACAGCATGAGTTTCTGTTCATATACAAGTATAGTGGTTTAACTTGCTTTCCATATTTATGTTGTCATAATCATATTTTGAAGGGAAAAAGTAATCTGGATCTTATCCAAGAAGTTTGACTTTGCATTTCTCATTATAGTCATAAACTAAGCAAGAAAAATTATCATTAACTGTCCTTGGTTATACATGATCAGTTCAATCCTATTCATTAAGGAAAGCACACATAGGCAAGTTTCAGTGGGATATTCCTACTGATTAATTTCAATAAAATCACCTCAATGACACATTGATTTTTATTATGTTTTGTTTGCATTGCTCTGCTTTTCAATATTATGTATATTTAATTTCAATTATCTGACCTTTTCAAATTGCGAAATAATTAGTTGTCTTACAATCCATTATCTATTCTTTTAATCTTTTGTGTAGTGAAATAACTATGCAGAAGATTACTGTCAATAAATGCAGTTTGTTCATGAATACAAAAATCTGAGCTTTTAAACTACTGTCTATGTGACTTTTCCAGTTCACATACTTGCTAAATAAAAAATATAAAATAAATGTTTTGTTTTTTTTAATAGTAATGTGTTTTTGATTTTTAATGTAATATAAGCATCTATGTTTTGCAGACTATTTATCAAGGTATATAATGATGTTTTTTTATCTTGTTATTTAAATGTAAGGATATATCTCCATTAAAAAACAAATACTGTTGGTGAAGTTGATAAAAAAAAGATTCAGCTAAGTTGGGTAATACAAATAATAATCATATCTAGACCACATGACACATTTTAAACTTCCAAAAGTTAAAGGGACACTATAGGCACCCAGAGCACCTCATCTCATTGACGTTGTCTGGGTGTAGTACCCATATCCCCTTAACCCTGCAATGCAAAACAATGCAGTTTTAGAGAAATTGCAATATTTACATTACATGGTTTAAGACTACCTGAGTGGCTGTCTTTCAGATAGCTACTAGATGCACTTCCTGGTCTCCAACAGAGTTTTAAATTGAAATTACATTGGACAACCTTATACTTTGTACGAGGAGGTCAAATGTCTTCAAACCTCAATTGTAAACATTGGTTTAACGTTTTCCTATGGGGAATCTCTAATGCACATGTGGTGCTCTCCATGCATGTGAATTAGGTTCCCCCACTGGCCTGACATCGCAGTAGGAGAAGACCTAGACAGTGACGGTTTATATTCCTAACACTATAGTGTTCCTTTAAATGTTCCTTTCCTGACTCAACTGTTTAGATATTATTATTAAGGCTTAAAAAGATAAGTCCAATGCTCCTAGCCAGACTTCAAAAGTTACTCGCCACTGCAAGCCTGGAGGGTTTATAGCACACTCACCAGAACTAGTGGCAAATATAAATGTTGAACCCTGATATTAATATTATTATTATCATTATTATTATTATTTATGAAGAGGGACAGTTAAACTTTAAAGCAGTTTAGTCTGCCACTGCTGTTTGTTTGTGTTTGTTTTTGGAATGTCATTCTGTCTAAAATGTTCCGGGCTTCTATTCTTCACAGTTTCAAAGACAAACTAAAGGCAAACTAGTGAACACATCTTAAATATCACACCTAAGTTAATGCAATCTGAAAACCAAGTTTACTAATCAGATCTGCAACAAATCTTCCTGAATTTATATGTAGATTGCCCGTATCCCATTTAGAACTTAATTTCTACTGGTCAAAGTGCTCAAATACTTTTTATACCTAACCTATTCATTGTACATTCTATATTTTCTTATTGAATAAAATATACACCTATGAAACCTGCCTTATTCTGAATTTTAAAAATATAATTATGCCTAATAGGAAAATGGAAAAACTACAATGTACAAACATAGTTAAAAAAACATGTCCCCCTCCCAATATATAAATGGAAATACTTGCGAATAATGCCCAATTTCCTTGTTGCTTTCATCTTTTTCTATGCTTTTAATTCCTTTACCAATCTCATAAACCTAGATTTTATTTGTACTTAATTTTTAAAGAACTATTTTACAAGTATCTGTTTTTTTTAAATAACCTTCTTGTACAGGATTGAAGTTATTGCAGAATTTACCAACCCAGAGAAAAAGGATTCAAATGATTGGATCTTATGTCTTGCTGGTTCATGCTAGTGAAGCTGTCGAAAAGATATAAGCCACAATTTGTTAAGCTTAAAAGTGAGTGGAAATGCAATGAAGGCCTTCTACCATACAATGAACAGCAAGCTTATGGTACATCTATATAAATATATACGTGTCCAAAGCAGGTCGGTCAACCTATTTTCTGCACAAAGAATTTAAATTGCTTTTACTGCATTTTACAGATTCTGGGAAGAATCATCCAAATGCAGATATACATTGCATGTCACTTTTTTATTACTAGTTATAAAACCCTTTTATGAAGAATTAATGATGAGTAATAGTCAGAATCACTATTGATAATTTGCAGATATTTTACTTTAAATCTGTAGCACTAGTGGAGTAAACTAGCTATTCTTATGTAATGCTTTTTACATTAACAGATTCAATTAAATAATATACCTCACCTATGTCACACTGCATTGTGTGTGTAATTTAATGCTTTCTACAAAACTGGCTGTTCTTATAAGATTATTCATATACCATAGCTTGACTCACCACACTTATATTCATATTTAATAACAATAGGTGAGCTTGGAATAAAATATTTGTCTTGATCAGCTCTATAAGTTAATCAAGGTGTAAGCCAGATACCATTTTGCTACAGAGAGGATTATTTGATTTGTACAGCTCTCCTAAAAATGGAGGAAGATAAAAAATGTGAATGGGACAGAGAATTGATATAAAGGCACTTACTTCAACTTTTGATATCCTATGGGTTGTTGTTGGAATGGGTCGTTAATGTGCTAGACCCTGGTTTACTGAGCTTACTGGGTTTACTGTATTATGCAGGGGAATAATGACTTTTATTGATCCATTAATGTCATTTGTTGACCCATTTCCTTCCACTGGCATGGGTTTAAAATATTAAGGATGATAAACCCCAGAGAATAAATGTAACATAATTTATCATATATAATAGGTGTGTGTGTCATACTTCAACAGTCTTAATCAGTGGTGTCTCTAAGATTCATTTTAGGGGGGGGCACATGGTGGGCCAGGGACAAAAGTAGGGTGGGCAGTTATAAAACATGTATGTGTGTGTGTATATACACACGCTCCCTTAATCCCTCTGCAAACTGCAGCCTCAGCTAGGTAGGTGATGTGTCACACCTTAGATGTAGCCGCACTGTCCGTTCAGCTCGCATCTACCCCATGGATTGAAGAATTCATGTCTTTTTCTCCCCCATCTTCCATGTTGTGGATGTAATTTGTGTTGTATGCAGTGTGTGTATTGAATACATTGTGTGTGTGTGTGTAGTGGATGCAATGTCTGTGTTTGTGTAGTGTAACTAGTG
Organism: Pelobates fuscus; assembly: GCF_036172605.1. Lineage (NCBI taxonomy): Eukaryota > Metazoa > Chordata > Amphibia > Anura > Pelobatidae > Pelobates > Pelobates fuscus. Next base: position 361,051,915 of record NC_086317.1, read on the forward strand.
TTTGTGTGGTGGATGCAGTGTTTCTAGTGGATGCAGTGTCTGTGTACTGTATGTCAATGTAGTATTGTCTGTGTAGTGCATGTAGTGTTGGATAAGTGCTGGGGACTTAACCTCCCTCCCTGCCTCTTACTTGTGCACTGGAAGGGGAGGGACAGTGTGTAGGAATGTGACAGTCTAGCAGGTCAGTGTGTGGGGTGCAGTGTGTAGAAAGGTGACAGTGTGTGGGGACAGTGTGTAGGAAGATGGCAGTGTGGTGAGGCAGTGTGGTGAGGCAGTGTGTTGGAAGGTGACAGTGTGAGGGTCCGGGTGTAGGAAGGAGACAGTGTGGGGGCAGGGTGTGGGGATGACAGTGTGGATAGGCAGACTAACAGACAACATGTGGAGAGCAAAAAATGGGTAGCAAGAGTATTCTGAGAATGGACAGCAACTGAAATAGCCTGCCCTTCGGTGGGTCCCCGCTCAGAACTCAAGCTGGTTTTAGCTCATCTTGTGCCATTACAGAGAGAACATATTTGAAGCATATCAGACTGGTCCCACCCATACGGGCAGTCCAGATCCGAAATGCCAGCAAGTTCCCTCTGCACGAGAGACACAGCAACCCCAGATGATCGTTTCAGCCTTGTTAGGCATCATCAGTGAGCTGTTGTCCATCCTCAGCACTCTCTTGCGACTTGTTTTTTGCTCTCCTAACAGACAACATGCCCTCACACACTCACTGACAGTTATTGTCTCACACACTGTTTAACACACATGTTCACTGACAGACACACACTGACACAAACTCACTCTCAGAGACACATGCACTCACTGACATACACACACTCACTGACATACACACACTCACTGACATACACACACTCACTAACAGACACACACACATTCACTGACACACATCACTGACAGATATACACCTACTGGCAGATACACAATGACAGTCACACACACATTCAATAACAAACACACAGACATCACTCACAGACATAGACTCTGATTTGTTGTATATATTTTATTTTTCATTTAAATTTCATCCATATAACACACTTTCAAAATAGATTTACTATATTACAATAGTTAAATATTATACATATCATTTCTAAAACCATATTTTTTACATTTGTACATAAATGCGTACAGAATCAAAAGAATGCACACATTAGCTTTCTTACTCATACAAAGATATGAAAAAAAAATAAGGACACATTGGAGCTGCTAATTTACCTATGAGAGGTTGGTATTGGGGAATTTGAGGGGGATTTAAACTTTTAAGCTTAAAATCTAACCCAAGGGGCCCAGATTTCATCATATTTCTCTTTGGATACTCTATCTATTGCTATGCCTGCTTCCATCCTACATTGGAAATCCACTTGTGTACAAATATCTTGCCAATTTAAGGGACCTATGCTTCTCCAATTTCTGGCCATGACTATTTTAATTGCCATAAAGATATGAATCATAAGAATTTTAAATATTATATTAACCCTTGGCATGTCTAAGTGGAATAGAAAAATTTGAGCCGTTATCACGGTTTGTACCTTCAAAATAAAGTTTACTAAATCAGATAGAATTAATTTCATATTTCACTCTGCATAGAGTGTTATTTTATTCTCCAGAGTATTCACCTTTAACCCACACTCTGTCTAATAGCAGCTGCCAAAGGCTCTATAGAAAGGATATATAACAGGGGTGCCAAAGGGCAACCCTGTCGCGTCCCATTTCTAATTGGAAACCATTTTGATTGAAACATAAATCCAGATACTCTGGCTTGGGGGTCTTTATATAATGCCATTGTACACTCCTTAAAAACACCACCTATGCCAAAGGCCTTCAAAACCTCTTCCAAGTACTTGCAACTAACGTGATCAAAGGCCTTCTCGGCATCAAGGGTGACCAAGGCAAAAGGCTTTGATTTGCATGATATAAGACATTCATTAATTTCCTGAAATTGTCGGATGTACCCCTACCTTCCACGAACCCGCTGTGATCTAAATGTACAATATCTGGTATAGTTCCTTTAAGTCTATCGGCCAAAATTCTAGAATACAATTTAATATCTAAATTAATAAGAGAAATTGGCCCATAGTTTGAAGTATATATTGGGTCTTTATCTGGTTTAGGGATTGGCATTATGGAGGCCTGACACATTTCTGATGGAATAACTTTATGGGTGGCAAATTCGTTAACCCCTTCAGGACCGGCCTGTTTTTGCGATGTTTGTACGTTAAGGACCAGAGCAGTTTTAACACTTTTGTGGTGTTTGTGTTTAGCTGTAATTTTCCGCTCTCTCATTTACGGTTCCCATACAAGTTATATATTGTTTTTTTCAAGACAAGAAGGGCTTTCTTTACATACCAGTATTTATATTATGTCATATATTGTATTTAAAAAAAATAATGAAATATGGTGAAAAATAAAAAAAAAAAACATGTTTTTGGACTTTTACTTGAAAAATCTTTTACTTATCTACAAAAGCTAATGAAAAAAACTGCTAAATAGATTCAAAATTTTGTCCCGAGTTTAAAAACACCCAGTGTTTACATGCTTTATTGCTTTTTTTTGCACGTTATAGGCCTATAAATACAAGTAGGAAATTGCTGTTTCAATATATATATATTTTAAATGTATCAATAGTGACATTGTTACACCGTTATCTGTCATAAATCCCCGAAACACACCTAACATGTACATATTTTTTAAAGTAGACAACCCAGGGTATTTACAATGGGGTATGTCCAGTCTTTTTTAGTAGCCACCTAGTCACAAACACTGGCCAAAGTTAGCATTTATATTTGTTTGTGTGTTAAAAATGCAAAAACCGCTAACTTTGGCCGGTGTTTGTGACTAAGTGGCTACTAAAAAAGGCTGAACATACCCCATTTGCAATACCTTGGGTTGTCTTCTTTTGTAAATGGTATGCCATCATGGGGCTAATTCTCATTCCTTGGCTACCATACGCTGTCAAAGGCAACCTAACCAATCTGACAAATTTCAATAAAAAAAATCAAGCCTTATATTTGACCCTGTAACTTTCACAAACACTATAAAACCTCTACATGTGGGGTACTGTTATACTCAGGAGACTTCGCTGAACACAAATATTAGTGTATCAGAACAGTAAAATATATCACAGCAATAATATCCTCAGTGAAAGAGCTGTTTGTGTGTGAAAAATGCAAAAAACTTCACTTTCACTGACAATATCATCGCTGTGATATGTTTTACTGTTTTGAAACACTAATATTTGTGTTCAGCGAAGTCTCCCGAGTAAAACAGTACCCCCATGTACAGGATTTAGGGTGTCATAGAAAGTTACAGGGTTAAGCACAGTGCTAGCAAATTAAATTATCTGGACTTTTGGCCTGGGTTGGCAGGCAGGTCCCTCAAATTGCAATCATTAAAATTACTTAATTAGGTAAAAATATTACATAAATATGCACGTAGAATTTTAATATATATACATATTTATATATTTGACGTCTACGTGTATATTTATGAAATTAATAATGTAATTTTGTATGTGGACATATGTATATTTCGTATTATTTTTATTTATTTATTTATACATAGATATATATATCATTACATTCTAAGTGTATTTTGATATAAATATATATATATCAATATCAAAATACTGTTAGAATAAAATTGAATATATATATATATTTTTTTTTTAATTATTAAAAATTATTTTTATTTTTTGTTATTTATTTTTATTAACATATTATTTGTATTTTATAATAATATATATATACCATATATATAGTTATTATATATATTGTATATATTCGTGTGTAATTTAAATATAAGTGTATTTTTATATTAATATACGTATATATAAATATAAAAATACACTTAGTGTGACATTATATATATGATACATATACATATATTATATATATAGATATAATACATGTATATATATCATATATATACACATATTATAATTTTTTTTACACTGATTGTTTTTTTTTTAACTTTATTTTATGATTTTACACTTGCAGGGAGACTGCCTGTCAGCACAGACAGTCCCCCTGCAGGCAGATACAAAGACCCCTATTGCGGTCATGTGATCGAGTGATCACATGGCCGTGGGGTCCTGATCTGCCGAGGGGGGACTGCCCGGGCAGACAGGCAGTCCCCCTGGACCGGGAGGAGAGCTGATCGCCGCCGTGGGACCGACGGCGATCAGGTAAGTAGCCCAAAACCGTTATGACGGTTCAGGACCGTCAGCGGTCCAAACGCACGTTTTACCGCTGACGGTCCTGAACCGTCAGCGGTCCTGAAGGGGTTAAATGTCTTCAATATATATGGGGAGATTATGCCATTTAATTTCTTATAAAAGTGCGATGAAAAACCATCTGGACCTGGAGCTTTGCCCACTTTTAACGCTTTAATAGTATTGCTAATCTCCTGTATAGAAAATGGAGCATTTAGCTGATTTAATTTTTCGATGGATACTTTTGGCAAGTTTAATTTGTCCAGGAACTGCTGTATTTCCCATTCGGACGGCTCCTTAAGTTTTAAATTATACAAACTTTTATAATATTCTTCAAATGCATTGGCTATTTGAGTTGGTGAAAAAAGTTTTTTTGTTTCCAGCTATAATATATTTTATGGATTGAAGTTTGTTTTTATTTTTTAATTTATTTGAAAGATTTTTTCCTGTTTTATTGTTTCCATAATACCATCCCTGCTTTAGTATTAACATTGCTCTATTTATTTTCTCTTAACAAGATTTTTTTTTCTAATCTCCTTAATATCCTCCAAGACCCTATAGTCTAAAGTAATCTTATGAAGTCGTTCCAATTTTGCCAGATCTATATTAAGCTCATTCAACTCTTTTCCTTTCTTTTTTTTTTTTATATTAGAACCGAATTTTATAAGATATCCTCTCATATAGGATTTAAAAGTACACCATAGCATAGCATTAGAAACGTCCCCGGTATCATTACTTTCAAAAAACTCTCTGACCTGGGTACGCAGTTCTTCCACATTAATTTCCGATTTTAATAGGGTTTCGTTTAATCTCCACCTGTCTCTACATTTGTATTCAGCATTATTTTTTAGATGCCTCCATTCTTCGGTGTCCAGGGTCTTGTTCCTTGCTTTCTGTATAATTAGATTTTTAATTCAGAAACTCAAAAAACAAACTATGACATCTCTTGGGTAAGATTTATCAATTCCATTTGGTTTAGGCAGTCTATGAAATCTTTCAAAAGGTTCAGGGCCCAAAGTCTGCGGGGACAAACTATTTGAAAAGAAGCTATCCAGATAGGAGTATAGATCTTCTTGTGTTATTAATTCTGGTATGCCTCTAACTCTTATATTATTTCTCCTAGAGCGATCTTCTAAATTTGTGATTTTAATCTCCATGTCTTGCAATATTTTATCTAGTTGTATATTGAATGATTTAATATGTTCGTAGTCATCTTAAACTTTTTGTAGTATTATTGCCTGACAGTCACACACATACACATACACAGTTACAGTCACAGATAGGCACACAGCCATACACCCTAACAGAGGCAGACAGTCACACACATTCAGTTACAGTCACACAGGCACACAGCCACACACACACAGAGGCAGACAGTCTCACACACACACAGTTACAGTCACACACAGGCAGACAGTCTCTCACACACACACGCACACATTTACAGTCACACATAGGGCACACACCCAGACACACAGAAAGAGGCAGACAGTCACACACATACAGTTACAGTCACACACAGACACACTCACAGAGGCAGACAGTCACACACACAGCTACAGTCACATACAGCCAGACCATTAAACACACAAATACAGACAGTCACACACACAGTTACAGTCACACACAGGCAGGCAGTCAAACACACAAAGATAGACAGTCAAACACACACACAGTCAGACAGTCAAACACAGAGATTAGACACTCACATACAGAGGAAGATACAGTCACACACACACACACACACTTCTGTCCATTATGGACTGGAGGAAGTGCAGCTCCTGGAGTGTGAATGCTGGGGAAGCAGGGACTCCCTGCTTCCCCCTTCCTGTGCAGATGTTACCCAGACTGATGTCGTCTGAGCACCTTTAGCCCTGCCCCATCATCATTTGGGCCTGTCCCCACCACAATGTGTTTTTTTTTTTAATAATCCCGGGTGGAGGATTCATGATTCTCCACCAGGGATTATTAAAGCACCAAACACATTGCCCACAGTTCCTGCATTTGGGGGGGAATTAAGGGTAGGCACGGCATGATGTAGGGAGGGGGGGGAGGGCTGGCCCCCTCTGGCCCCACCCTAGCGACACCACTGGTAATTGTATTCGTCTTTTTTATAAATATTCTTTATTTTAGTTTTCACAAAAGATAGGTACAATACAGGATTATGATAATTAGTCATAAAAGTGATCCATCAATCATTGAAGTTAAACAAGAGTTACACCTCAAGTTCAAGTTATCATACAAACAAAATTCCTGTACATTCTGTATTGATCTGGGCTCTCTAATTGTAATAAATATATTTCCATTCATCCATATCAGATTGTTGGTATGGTGTTAGTGAATTACTATTTTGCTAGCATCTAAGTTGATGATGGCCAAAGTATGCATAAGTAGGATCTTGATTACATGGCTCTTAATTGGAATAATATGTGTAAGAGAAAGTTTGATCATTTTGGAAATTTGAATTAATGGATGGTGATTGGTGATGCTCCATTCTAGAAGAATTTCATGATATATTGACTAGGAATAAAATAAGAATTAGGTGTGTGTTAGGGTAGATAAAGAAGAGAGAAAGTAGATGTGATAGGAAAGTTTTACATGCATTGTGGGCTGGGGGTGGGGCTGATTTTCCCCACCCCTCGACCAAGTAAAGAAGAAGGAAACGGGTGGGGGGGGGGGGGTAACTGGATTCTGGCACTGCAGTATAGCTAGTAAACATAGAGCTCAGGTAAGCTTTATGACATTTACTATGGGAGAGATATGTCTCCATTCAGCCAAGATAGCGCTTCTTTTCAGCTCTTATGGATGGATGTATGGGTTTTAAGAGTAGGAGGGCCCAGGGATCCATGGCAAATGGCCTACCAAGCACTCTGGTTAGTACTTAGTTTACACTTTGCCATATGGTATGGATTGTAATTTAGGACATGACCACCAGAAATGAAGAAAGGAAGTCGGTGCATGGCTGCCAGATATTGAGGTGCAAGGTACCATCTGAAGTCTATTTTATAGGCATGTTCTTTATGAGATAGGCAGATGTTAAGCGATGCTGTCATTTCCTAGCTTTCTTACCAGTCCAAGTCTGACTCCCATGTGGATATGTAGGGCAAGGAGATTTTGTGTTGCTAGTAGTGTATATATATCTGTAATTTTGTAGGTGGTGATTGCATGCAGACTTGTTCAAAGTACGTGAGTGGTGATGTGTCGGCTTGATGTATGGTGGGAGAGGATGCTAAGTTACAAAGTTGTATTTAGCTCAAAAAGTCGATGGTTGTGAGTGATGTGCAATCGGGAATGTTAGAGTACTCCAGAATGTTATTATTGACATACAGGTTCCTTAGTCATGTGATGTCCCTAGCCACAAAGTGAGCTTAATGTTTTGGTGTAAAGAATGGGGGAAATAGTCTGTTCCATAGAAAGGAAGTAAGGTAGTTTGAATTTATCCTTCAAGTGGCCCAAAGACCTATGGAATGTGAGATCATTGGGCTGTTGGAAGGGGTATAGGGGGGCATTGTTTCAGCATCCACATGTAAAGGGATGATGATCTCAACCAAAGATCATGTGCTCCATGTCAACCCATTTTCTTGTTGGACAACAAATGTATATTTTTATTTAACTTTCTATATAATCACTTTATTCTGAACTTCCAATAGATGTTCATAGTGCCGGTAATTTTCATGGTTCCTTTTCACATAAAGTTCTGGATTAATTTCAAGTCAGGACATATCCAAGACCTAACTTAATTTTCTAAACATTAGTTTCCATTTGACCATTGAATATGAAGTATATCTATGGAAAGACAGATATATTTATATATATATATATACATATATATATATATAGAGAGAGAGGGGGGGGAAGAGGGAGGGGGAGGGAGAGGGAGGGAGAATAAGGGAGAAAGAGGGAGGAAGAGGGAGGAAGAATTAAAAAAATAATCTGTGTGTATGTGTTTGTGTTTCTAGAATGTGTTATTTTTATTTCAGTCTGGTTTTGTTGGAAAACAACATTAATTTCAAATAAATACTTCGTAACTATTACTGCTAACCATGAGACTACAGAGTATGCACATTTGTTTTTCAATAATAAATTATTAAATATCTCACACTGGTATAATAGCTCACTAGATAGGAATTCAGTTACAAATTTTACAGGTCTGATTTTAGGCAAGGTCAAACCTTTTAACCCCCCAAGGTCAATAAAATGAATACCATTAAGTTGATGAGTAATAATATTTTGTTCCTAAGATATGCTTGAAAATTCTTAATGTGCCTTTTCCAGTTAAATCCGTTGATGTTCTATGTATATATAAAATGTATCTTTGAAAGTAGAATGTTCTCTTACAGTCTGTGGTTTCATTTAATCTGCTAGTGTTTGATTTTTTTTCTGTCATTCCACAATATTGCTTTGGTCAATTAATTATATGAAATGAAAGTTGACATATGTTTAAACATTAAGCACGTGGCTAACTTGCAATCTACATGTTAAATATTTATATAGTAATGAGAAAGGTGACATACCAATGACATTGTCATAAAACAAAATATTAAAAGAAAATTCCCAGAACGCCATTACTACCTAGAAAGGTGTCCAATTACTGTTTAATAATATTGTCAAGAACCACATTTCTGCAAAGTCAATTTCTCATGCAAGATAAGGTTGACAAATATAACTAAATTAGTTCATCTTCTTAAATTATTTATCTGATGTTTGAATTAGAATCAATTTCCCAGCTGTGACCAATAGCCAAACTGCTTGGATAAAAACAATTTTACATTTTAAGAACAGTTTGTAGAAAGGATTTAGGTCCTAGTAACTAAATTCAACATGAAATACCCTTCAACTCAGTATGACATTCAGTGAACACACAACACAATAAATGAAAATTGCTAATAACCATTGGTATATTACATATATTAATTTGCAAGTTTCATAAAATATTTATACTCATGTATATTAGCTAATAGATAATGTTGACATGCATGTGGAAAAAACATATATAATTATATTGCAGTGTTAACGCAATTATATTTACTATTGTGCTTTAATATTTGTGTTCTCTAAATTATTTAATTTTGCAAAAAAACATTAATTGCTTTAGATGTTTCTATTTAGAAATGCATGTGCACAGTACACAATATTTTTCTTCCAACTTTATTTTATTTTTATGATATTACTTATTACAAACTGTTGATGTGAGCAAGCTAGGCACCGTAAAATTCTAGTTCGGTCTCAAATAATTACGTTATTTTTTTTTCTATGTGTTGATACTAGAGAATAGCAAAATATTCAATTGTGTGGACTTAGTTAACTTAGTGTTCTTGAGGATTCCCAAAGAAAATGAGCTAAACCGTTGATCAAGAACCATATCAATAGATTTGTTCAAAACAGTACAGTAATTTAGTAATATTTAATTTCGGTTACTACATTATAACTTTATCTGGCAAACTAAGTCCTGAATTAGGTTTGTATTGTTAATATAGTAAGCTAAATTTTGGTCTCCTATTTTAAAATGAATTAGTGAAATTGAATTGCAATTGATTGTGAGTCTGATTGTAGACAAATATCGATATTTACATAGTCTATACTAAAGTGTGAATTGTCAGCTGGACTTGATCACATTTGGAGTTCAAGGGGATGCCATTTCACTACTTTACTTGGAGAATAAACAGAGTTCTCATACTTTTCACTTTTCTAGGACTTAAACCCTGACAGCTTGACAAAGATTCCATTGGGAGTTTAAATGTTTCAGTGTTCCACATGTTCTAATAAAGGTGCCTGAAGACATTGGAGTGCCTGGACCCTTGTTCTAATACTGGCATTATCTTCTGGGCTGTACTGGCCCTTGGTTCAGCTATGCATCCTGTCGAATTGAGTGTGGTTTCTTTTCTATTTTTTGCAGTTAAACCCTGACTCGAATGGACTCATCCTGTAGACTCCTAAATAGGCAGGCTTCATCTAAAATAAAGTTAGTAGAACCCAGTATAGTTTAAAAAAACATAACTTTTCTTAAAATAATAATTAAATTAATTGGTTAGTAAAATAAAAGGAATGTAATGTAATACTCCTTTATACTGTAGGATGGATTTCATGCATCTACAAAATATAATTGATTAATATTGCTAATTCATGTTTTATTATTTGGACTTTTTATCATTAATAAGTGTTTATAAATTGTTGTTTCTTTTGAAAACGAATATTAGTTTCCCCATCTTATACATTTAAATTCATTCTGTGGCATTTGAATAGGATAGAATTGCGTCTTTCACTATTTTTGTAATTTAACCTTAAGAGCGTATAATTTACTAAGTATATTTCATCTGTAACTTATAATAGCAGTTACTGAAACATAGAATATTATTAGTAGATGGTTCTTATTCAGTAATTTAATTGCATTTTGTCTTGGTTACATCAAAAATTAGGAGGTTGCACAGGTGAAATCAGTGGAACTGCATTTTCCATATACTGTTATATAGTGGCATTCAGCATTATATGACTATGGATGGTTATAAGTAAGTGCTTTATACATATATATGCATATATATATATATATATATATGCATATATATATATATATATATATATATATATATATATATATATATATATACACACACATATATATACATATATATATATATATATATATATATATACACATATATACACACATATATACATATATATATATATATATATATATATATATATATATATATATATACATACATAACAATACAGAATTCTGGCACTCTTCCCATATAACTTCAAACCAAAATCAGAAAATTAACCAGGGTGCGTTCTCAGTGTTCAGATATGCAACCAGAAAAAATGAGAGCACTCACTGAATTTGAAACAAATCTCATATTAAACCATGAGCAAAAAAGTTAATCAACGTTTCGACCGTCAAGCGGTCTTTATCAAGATCTTGACAAAGACCGCTTGACGGTCGAAACGTTGATTTACTTTTTTGCTCATGGTTTAATATACGATTTGTTTCAAATCCAGTGAGTGCTCTCATTTTTTTCTGGTTATATATATATATATATATATATATATATAGATCCTAAGTGAATTTTGATTTTAATATATCTATCTATCTATCAAAATTAAGAATGAAAATATAATTAATTATAATTATTATTATTATTAATTATTTCGTTCTAATTTCTAATTAAGAGTGATACCTCCCTAGGCACATTTACAATCTGCTGACCCCCCTTTTACAAAACCCCCTGCCCTGCCCTTTTTTTTTTACAAAAACCTTCACCTCCACAAAATCCATTCCCCCTCTCTACAAACCCCTGCTCCCCCCACAAGTTCCTGCCCTCTGTCCTACAAACCCCTGCTTCCCCCACAAGTACCTGCTCTCCTTATAAGTCCCTTACCCCCTTTATACAAACCCCTGCTCCCCACACAAGTACCTGCCCCCTCTCTGCAAATCCCTGCTCCCCACAATCCCTGCCCCCTCTCTACAAACCCCTGTTCACCCCTCTACAAACCTCTGCTCCACCAACAAAACCCTTGATCGCCACACAAGTCCCTGCCCTCCTCTGAACAAACTCCTTCTCTCCCACAAGTACCTGCTCCCCCACACGTCCCTTAGCCCCTTTCTGCAAACCCCTGCTCCCCCCATAAGTACATGCCCTGTTTTTCCTGTGTAAATAGTTTTTAATATCATCTAACTTAACTTATACTCCTTTGCCATGGCTGAAATGCAATGTTTTTACTGCAGTTAGGCTTGATTGTAGACTATTAAAATGAATGTTAGTATAAAATGTTTGATGTAGTGGCAACTGATTAAACTATTGTTTTTTTGTGAGGTTCTCATTTACTAGAAGGATGTGTATCATTATGCAAAATACGTAAGTATGTATTAGGTCTGTTTACTAACCTGCAAATTACAGTGAATTCGCAAAAAAATTTAAAATGTTAGAATATAATAACTAATTTGAAAAAAAACTCTAAAACTTGTTTAATTTTGTCTATATTTTAAAAGTAAGCTGGTCACTTTCTGCAGTTTTCCTGTTTAATCAATAGACTCATAGGAATATATTCAATATACTAGCTACTCTAATTTAATTCATTGTAGTGATGTAATTATTTATTTGTTTTCCCATGTTGAAGTAAAAATCCCCCACAAAAAAATTAAATAAAACAATGTCGTAGGTTGCACATAAAATATTGAGAGATACTGTATGTTTATCATATGTTGATGATTAGCATGTTAATCCTGGTTTCAAAAAAAATCATTATTAGACGTGCACAGGGAAAGCTTAAAACTCTGAGAATAAAGTTGGAAATTCTGGTTTTGTGGAAACAGTTTCCCATTTTCATTTTAAAACTTAGAAATATTGACACGGTTTTCTTCCTTTGAGAAATACTGGGAGTAATTTCCCCAAGCAATATAAGTTTCTAAGTCCACAAAAGTCAGCCAGCGAGATATTTAATAGAATTTTTCATTAAAAAAAAAATATATATGCAATATCAATGTGCTTCCTACTAAGTGGAATATGGAGATTTTAACCTTCTCTATTCACAAGAAGGAAAATTAAAAGATTTTAGTTAGAGCTTTAACTATAGATTAGTATAGCATATTTATTATTCATTATTTTTTATTCTGGTAACATTATATGTTTATTGAATGGATTCATACAACATTTCCTAGTTTCTAAAATGTTGAACTGGCTGAGTGGTGTCATTAACTAATTACACTCAATATATCCACCAATTCTAAATACTATTCATATCAGGTTGACTGAAAAACTCTCTGTCACTGTACATTAGGATAAAAGAGTATGCACATGTTTGCTGCTGGAAGGGCAGCATATTTTTTTTTTATTATTTTTATTATTATTATTTTATTATTTTATTATTATTATTTTATTATTATTTATTATTATTATTATTATCATTTACTGGGTTTTATAGTATTAAAAGTTTACATTTAACAACAAATTAGATAATTACAAATTGTTACAGGAATAATAGGTTGATGAGAAGTCTGTTCAACAGTGTTTCTCAACCTAAAACAAATACTCCTGCAAGTCTAAAACAAATTCCTACATAACCCTGCCTCAATAAGTATTTTTTATTGATTTAAATTGAAATTAAACATGTTGACACTGATATTTAAGTTAATCCCATTTAGAGAACAAGCCTGATTAATGGTAGTAAAGCATATTTCTAAAACAAATATGACATAATTTGAATATTGTGTATGTAAGGAGGAGTAGATGAACTATTAATAGTTACAACATGAAAATATAGTACACACATAATAGTTAAACACAGAAGACACTGACACACACACATTTACACACAGAAGACACTGACACACAGCATTTACACATAGAGGAAACTGACAGAAACACACAGAGAACACTGACACACTCACTGACACACTCTCACTAAGTTGACACACACTGACAGACACACACATTCACTGACAAACACACTCACAAATTATATATGTTTTCAAATTATTTTAATTTAAGTCCACCCAGCCTCCCTACCTTTGGAAGAGCTGAAGTGGATCATTTCACAGTGGGGATCCTTTCTCTTGGATCTAGGATGCTGTCATCTTCATGGTCTTCTTGCTTTGCTCTCTAGTGCGCTGTTAGGTGATCCTAGGCCAAAGTGACGTCGTTACCTAGCTCCTGGCATCATTGCAGGGCTCACAGAGATTAGATTTTCCTCGCTGCTCAGTTACAAGCTTACCCTGGACACTATATGTGGCAGAGTAGGCACCTGCCGTCCAGGTAAGCAGGTGCCTACTCAGATGTAGTGCACAGCTGGCCACTTCCTGGGGGACCTTAAGGTGGGGTACGATTACCACAGGTTTACAAACCAGGATCTAAATGCTAACCACATGTAAAGGCCCAAGTTTGAGACTGACATAAATTTAGACCATCAGTTGCAACACCCAGAGGGTAGACTAGATGAGGCCTGGTGCACATAAGTAACAAATGCTGATCTGCTCAAAGCTGACAAGTATAACCAAGGCCACGTGGGCCAACAATAATAAGCTGTGTGGCGGAACCAACCTTGTCACTGGCCACTGGAGGAGCCTGGTCGCCCGCCTCCTGCCACTGGATTATGGCCCCATGTTTAACACTGTTCTTTTTCACTGCAGAAAGGCTTGTTTGTGCCTTTCTGTGGACTATTAAAGCCATGCTACCTCAGATAGCTATGCCATGGAGCCCAGCCGTATTCTGAAAGACTGTATGAAAGACTTTGGCTCCATGGCGATTGAACTGTATGTATGTGATCTGAGGGCCATCCGGTAATAATGTGCGCTCAGATCTAAGCTATCTGGGGATAGATAGAATGTGTATGTTCTATGTGATAAACGTAACAGTATGTATTTTAATGTCTTTTATTGTCCTTTGTCTGCCATGTGGCCAAAATTGGCATTAAAATTAGTTATTTTTTTTGCATTTTTCACACACAAACAAATATGAACATTAACTTTGGCCAGTGTTTGTGACTAAGTGGCTACTAAAAAAGACTGAACATAACCCATTTGCAATAGCTTGGGTTGTCTACTTTTGCAAATGGTATGCCATCATGGGGGTAATTCTCATTCCTGGGCTACCATACTGTCTCAAAGACAACGTAACCAATCTGTCGAATTTCAATGTGAAAAAAACTGAAAAATATAACGTGCTATATTTGACCACGTAACTTCCCACAACACCATAAAACCTGGACATAGAGGCTACTGTTTTACACATGAGACATTGCTGAATACAAATATGTGTATTTTATTGCAGTATAACCAAACAGTATTATGACATTCACAGTTAGAATGTCACATGGAATTTTTTTTTTTTATTCTTATTTTCTCCCATTTTTTTTATATTTTATTCATATTAAATTATGTTTCATACCTAAGTATTTAATGTTAAATGAAAGCCCAGTTTCCCCTGAATAAAATGAAATATAATAAGTGTGGGTGCACATAATATGAAAGAGGGGAATTACGCCTTAACAGACATATAGCGCAAATTCAAGTTTTTGTTTACGTTTTGTTTTGATCACAACGTGTACATTTGGCTCAGTCCTTAAGGGATTAAAAAATAGTTTTGCGGTGACAGTTGTCCTCTAATTTTGTGGTAAAAGACCATTTCGACTGTTCTTTTATACTTTAGTTCCTAACCATTTGTAAACTTAAACAATTAAAAATACTAATATAAATCTGAAAGAATTACACTCATGATGATACTACAGAACTAATTGAAGACATGTCTCTTATTTCCAAGTGTAATATCTATATTGTAACATATTGCATTTAAGCCGTATTAATAGGTATATAAGTATAAGTAAGCTATTTAAAATTTCACAGTCAGTTTAAGGTCAAATCTTCCTGAACTGGAAAAAATAGAATTGTAGGTTTTTTCGTGCTGTAGAGGATAATCTTTAGATGTGTTTCAACAGAAAGAAGCTAATGATGTCAGTTAGAAGACCTTTGGGGCCTATTTATCAAGTGTTGCAAATTGACAAGTTGCATCATTTTTAATTTCGCTTGACTTTGCTGCAATTTATCAACCTAGAATGCCATATTTCAGAAGGATGCCTTGCCCTCCACAGACGTTTGAGATCAAAAGTTTGTGATAATCACCTTACCTTGTAAATGCCTTTTAAATTTCACACAAATCTTGTGAACGGGTTTGCTAATTTATCAGATTCCTAAGAAATTACAGAATATTAGACTACATTTGTATGCTCTGGTGATTTTTCACCAGCCTTTCATCTACTTTCTCAAAAGCATTTGATTAATACACGGATATTTTTTACATTTCTTAATTTACCGTTAATATCTAAATGTAAATGAATGTTTTTGCCTTCATAATTTTATACTTTAGCTTCAGTGTATAATTTAAAAGTCTTTCTTTGTGCAACCTAAATTCTGGACTATATTACTGTTACATGCAACATGAATTAACAAATGACAATCTATTATTTATTAAAAATGGTGAACTATATAAAACAATGACACATCTCACATAACCCAACCACTATTAAAAAAACAAACATTTATTTCAAATATGCACACAGAGAAACTGAAAAATAGGCTGAAGTTTTATATTTCCTTAATAATAAATGCAAGTTTATAACAGTAAATTTAAATCTCACATGTGTGAATACAAATATTTTGACTCCTGAAATATATCTGTGAAAAGTAGTTACAATAAAAGCTTGGTTATGGAAAAGAACAAGAAAAATACAGAACAAGATCACTATGATGATTGATGACAAAGCAGCATATAATGCTGACCATAGTCTAGGACGGAACAGTGCAAGAACATAGATGTACAAAAAGGTCCAAATAAAATAGCGATTATGGATTTTTGGTAAGATTCTAAATCTATTATTAGTAAGTTACACTTTGTTAGACAAAGAAAAACATTTGATAAGTGGGCCTTGGGCAGGCTACCAGTATGGGGCCCCTCTTCACTCTTAGGCTAGAGATGGTGAATGGACAGAAATGGTGCCAACTTTATTTATGGCTACTGGAATGTACCATCTGTCTTCCATGACTTTAGTATAAGGAACAGCGATTGTGATGCTCTGCTTTAAAACCCTGCAGTAACTCCCACAACTCCAAGGCCTCATCTCACTCTCATACTCACTCATAGGAACAGCAATTGTAATGCTCTTCATTAACACCCTGCAGTAACTCCCACAATGCCAAGGCTTCATCTCACACTCATACAGGAACAGCAATTGTGATGCTCTGCATTAACACCATGCAGTAACTCCCACAACTCCAAGGCCTCATCTCACACTCATAGGAACAGCAATTGTAATGCTCTGCGTTAACACCCTGCAGTAACTCCCACAACGCCAAGGCATCATCTCACACTCATACTCACTCATAGCGGAACAGCAATTGTGATGCTCTGCATTAACACCCTGCAGTAACTCCCACAACGCCAAGGTATTGACTGTAGCTTGGAAGATACTTCACCTCATTTATTCTTGGATTGCTACCATATTATCATGTTACTATAGAATTGTTACCATTTATACCTGTAGTTTGCCACTGTAATTTTCTGTGCATGCAGTTTGTATCATTGTCATTTAATGTTTCTGACCAATATTTCATGTACACAGTTTTTAATTTTTTGGGTGATAGAATTTGGTTGCTAAACTTTTCAACACATTGCTACTCTACCCCATCCCTATCCTCCCCTCCCCTCCCTCATGCTCCTTCTGGCTGTAAATACCTTTATATAACTGTTATATCTCCATTTCTGTTCTTCAGGCCTCATCTCACACTCATACTCATACTCATACTCATACTCATACTCATACTCATACTCACTCAAAGGAGCAGCAATTGTGATCCTCTGCATTTTTTTTTCACCACTTCCCACTCACCCAGGTTTCCCCTAAATATATAGCATGCTCCTCCAGCTGTTTGAGATTCTCACTCAATTACCTCTTTTAGCCATCAACTCCAAATTTCCACTGCTACATTTTGTCTCAAATCCCCACGGTATCCTTTAGAATGTAAGCTCACGGGCAATCTAGCTAAGCACTTTGTATAAAAGAGCTTCAATGGCTAGTTATCAGCTTACGGGCAGGGCTCTCTACCTCTTGTATTTGTCTGTGTATATTGTATGTCCTCCAATAATTGTACAGTGCTTGCTGATCTGTTGGAGATTTAAAAATTCCAGTAATAAATAAATAAATCCAGAAACGTATTGGCAATGAATTGCTTACAGCCTACCTAAATGTCTGCTTACACAACTCCACTCCAAGAACCACAGTGTTTGTCAGCTGGAGGCTGTATACCAAATTGTGAGAAAGGTTAGGCTGGTGTATATCATATGTACATTGGCCTGATGTTGCTGTTGCCATAGCAAGACACAGACTTTTTTCTAATGACCATTGATTGTTCGCTGAGTTAAAGGGACACTTTAGTCACTCAGACCATTTCAATGTAATTCTATGAGAAGATGCTGTTTGGTGCAGTGTAGGAATTTGCTGTGCATGTTCACCAGTCTAGCAATGCTCCTCTACAGGGAAGTATTAGATTGACTGATAACATCAGAACTGAAGAGACCAGTGGAGAGACCAGTGGGGAGAGAGATGGAAGGTAAATAAAACTTACCTTTTTTGCTTAATTCTTGATTGGGGCGGATACCTAAATAGTGAGTAGGACACTATATAGTTGGGAATACATGTTAGTATTCCTAATGCAAGAGTGTTCTATTAAGTTTTAAGTAGTGGAATGAGATCTAGAGAGAGATTTTCAATGAGCAGTGATTATGATAGTAAAAAAGGATGCTAAGTCTGCTGAGAAGAAAGACTTTATCATTGTATAGATGGCATTGAAATCCAAAGAAGCATGATACTTTCCCTAGAAAGAAACTTGAAGGAAGAAGAATGAGGAATGAGCTGTGTCCTAAAATGTAGTAAAGCCTTAAGAGATGTTTCAAGAGTGAGCATGTGCACAGCCATATAATAAAATCAATAGTATGTGAATGCATATCACAATGAACAATAGGTATGAAGAATGACTTCTCATGGAGACCTGAGATAATTAGCTTCCATGTTTTTTTTTTTCTACTATAGCAATCAATTAATTATGAAACCAGAGCAATTAATATTATAACAATTGCAGTTAATAAAGTATAAATATAACACTTTTTGTGACAAAGGTGTTAGCAATATACTGCTATATGCTAGGTCCAAAGCTAAATTACATCTTTCTTTTATGTAATAGGACATTTAGTGATATGCTTAAATAGGTAGACATGTATTATGTAGCAAGTCTAAGTACATACTATGTCATTAAACTCTTCATGCTTTGTAAAAGGAAGTCAGCTAACAAATGTTCATAAAGCACAATGAATGTTAATTACAGAAATTGACTTGTCGTGCCCATTTTATTTTTGTATTGTATCAATAATAAATTGCACAAAATGCAAAAAGAAAAATAGTTATTTACCTTGAAATGAGAACAATGGGATAAAAATACTCCTAATATTCCATGCATTATGTAATTTATCATTGGGGCAAGAGTTCCGGGCTGGCTAATGCAAATTCTGTGCTTATTTGGCATTTATCAGCATGATGGCAACATACGGTCAACGGCAGTACAGTCCCCCTCCATGCCACCTATGTCTTCTGCTCAGCCTGTCCTAACCTACACTCTTACCATGGCAGCTAGGTGAATAAGTTCAGTGGAAGAGGATCGGGCTGAGGGGAAACTGGACACTGAATTAGATGTTTATGCTTTTTTTTTCAACTGACAGGGGGAGGGGGCAGCAGAACAAGTATTATTCGAACCAAAAACAATGTTTTTTGAAAACTTTGGTTGTTGATTTGAGTGGTCATTTAAGAACTATTAACTCTTTTAATTATAATTCACAGTATTCTATGGAAAAAAAAACCAAAAAACTTTACACAGTAAAAGTTAAGATGCATCATAGTACGAATGAACCCAAAAGTCTGTATTGTTTATTCCAAAGTCCAGAAAAATATGGAGTGATGAGTCTTGATTTGCAGGGATCCAACAATCAGGAAGATAACACTTTTTTTAAGAGTTCTCTTTGATTAGATTGCATGCAGTTACAATGTGTCTGTGGTCAGGAAAACATGTTAACACAATTTGTATAACATGATAATTTTCTAATACTATAATTATAAAAGCGTTGTAATTGTAGTTTTATGGATTGGATTATACGCACCCAATCTGTTTTTTGTTTTGCATTGTTTTATTTTTGTTTTGTTTTCTAGTTACATTTTTATACAGAGTTTGTACTAAAACATCGATTTTGTAGCCCAATATTATTTAAGTATTTCCATTTGTGCTGAAGAATAAGATAACATCGAGAGCGGTTCAAATGTATGAGTTGAGCATTGAAGTAGGAGAGAAGAGAGACAATAACAGCATTTCAAGAGATGCTATTATAATCATTATCATTTTATTATGATTGCTCTTGAAATATATTTATCCCGTTATCTTAAGGGATTATTCCTTACATATCATGGTTAATGATCCTGTGTTGTTTGTGATATAAAGCAAACTAAATATACCCATTATTTTAGGTTGAATATCCTCATGCAAGCATTCCTATATGAATTATTGCACTGAAATGCATAGAAATAGCTATTTAATTCAAAATAGCACTACATGAGAATGAAATATAACAATAATACTTGTTTTCCTATTACTGTTACCAATTAATCAATTCTTTTTCAACTCAGTGTATGAAAAGTGTTACACTTTCTGAACAGTTGTTTTTTAAAAGGAACAAGCTGTTTTCCATTTTCACCCTGTAAATGGCTTAATTGATAATTGGGAATTCATGACGTAGCGGCTTGATTGAAGTAAGATCGGCAGTGTCCGTAGCAGTGGTGCCCAAAAGGTAAATCCCAAGATATTTTAAAACTACAGCTTTCATGATGCTTTGCCATTGTAAAGTCATTTGAAATGTATGCAAAGCATCATGGGGGTTGTAGTTCTACAACCTTTTGGACACCCCTGGTCTATAGGGTCTTATAGGGTTATTCACTAAAATATGATTACAAATTTCATAAATTATGCTAAAATATCCATATGTGACTGTAAATGTGTTACATAATTATAACAGATCATTTTGTTTTTTTGTTTTTTTTATGACTGATATAACTAGCACACACAGTCTGGGCTGGGTCTGAAGGGGAAGCCTTGCAAAGGCTTCATAAAAAGACAACTGCAGCTTTTACGAGTTGTTTTTAAATATACCCCAATGAAAAAAAATGCATTATTAAATGCATACATATTTTCATTGGAGTAGAACTACTAAACCAGAGGTGCCCAAAAGGTAGATCTCCAGATCTTGTAGAACTACAACTCCCATGATACTTTGCGTGCCTTTGGTATGCCTTTTGAATGGCAAAGCATTATGGAAGCTGTAGTTTTAATACATCTGGGGATCTTCCTTTCGGCACCCTTGTGCTAAACAATGTATTTTTATATATATTATCATTTTGTTTTTGTATTTGACAATGATGTCTAGTGATGTACCGAACTGTCCGCCGGCGAACAGTTCCTGGCGAAATTAGCACGTTCGCGTTCGCCGCGGCGGGCGGACACATGCGCAGTTCGATCCGCCCCCTATTCGTCATCATTGGGCAAACTTTTACCCTGTGCCTCTCGGTCAGCAGACACATTACAGCCAATCAGCAGCACTCCCTCCCTTCCACACCCTCCAACCTCCCTCCCAGCATCCATTTTCGATTCATTCGGAAGATGCATGCTTAGTGAGAGGAGGGAAAGTTTAGCTGCTGCTGATTACATAGGGAAATTGATAGCTAGGCTAGGGTATTCAGTGTCCACTACAATCCTGAAGGACTCATATGATCTCTGCTGTAAGGACAGCACCCCAAAAAGCCCTTTTTAGGGCTATAACATCAGGCTGCTTTTTTTTTTTTTTTTTCCTGTGTAATGTAATTGCAGGTGCCTGCCTGCCAGCTTCTGTGTGAGGTTCACATTGGATACTGTGCCTATTTGCCCAGTGCCACCACTCATATCTGTTTTAACACTAGGTTAAGCTTTACATTTAAAATAAATATTTTTTTTCAGTGTAATAGAAGAGCAGTTGCCTGCCTGCCAGCTTCTGTGTGAGGTTCACATTGGATACTGTGCCTATTTGCCCAGTGCCACCACTCATATCTGTTTTAACAATAGGTTAAGCTTTACATTTAAAATAATTTTTTTTTCACTGTAATAGAAGAGCAGTTGCCTGCCTGCCAGCTTCTGTGTGAGGTTCACATTGGATACTGTGCCTATTTGCCCAGTGCCACCACTCATATCTGTTTTAACAATAGGTTAAGCTTTACATTTAAAATAAATATTTTGTTTTCACTGTAATAGAAGAGCAGTTGCCTGCCTGCCAGCTTCTGTGTGAGGTTCACATTGGATACTGTGCCTATTTGCCCAGTGCCACCACTCATATCTGTTTTAACAATAGGTTAAGCTTTACATTTAAAATATTTTTTTTTCACTGTAATAGAAGAGCAGTTGCCTGCCTGCCAGCTTCTGTGTGAGGTTCACATTGGATACTGTGCCTATTTGCCCACTGCCACCACTCATATCTGTTTTAACAATAGGTTAAGCTTTACATTTAAAATAAATATTTTGTTTTCACTGTAATAGAAGAGCAGTTGCCTGCCTGCCAGCTTCTGTGTGAGGTTCACATTGGATACTGTGCCTATTTGCCCAGTGCCACCACTCATATCTGTTTTAACAATAAGTTAAGCTTTCGATTTAAAAGAAATAATTTTTTTTCACTGTAATAGAAGAGCAGTTAGTTGTCTGCAAGCGTCTGTGTTTCAGGCCTACTTCAGCGTGTGCTCTGCAGACCTGTGCCAGCGTGCTTTGACAGTTGCCAATCATATCTGGTGTCTCTTTAGCGTGCTTTTACAACCAAAATTTTGTTTCCACTGTAATAGAAGAGCAGTTGCCTGCCTGCCAGCTTCTGTGTGAGGTTCACATTGGATACTGTGCCTATTTGCCCAGTGCCACCACTCATATCTGTTTTAACAATTGGTTAAGCTTTCGATTTAAAAGAAATATTTTTTTTTCACTGTAATAGAAGAGCAGTTAGTTGTCTGCAAGCGTCTGTGTTTCAGGCCTACTTCAGCGTGTGCTCTGCAGACCTGTGCCAGCGTGCTTTGACAGTTGCCAGTCATATCTGGTGTCTCTTTAGCGTGCTTTTACAACCAAAATTTAGTTTCCACTGTAATAGAAGAGCAGTTGCCTGCCTGCCAGCTTCTGTGTGAGGTTCACATTGGATACTGTGCCTATTTGCCCAGTGCCACCACTCATATCTGTTTTAACAATTGGTTAAGCTTTAGATTTATAAGAAATAATTTTTTTTCACTGTAATAGAAGAGCAGTTCGTTGTCTGCAAGCGTCTGTGTTTCAGGCCTACTTCAGCGTGTGCTCTGCAGACCTGTGCCAGCGTGCTTTGACAGTTGCCAATCATATCTGGTGTCTCTATAGCGTGCTTTTACAACCAAAATTTTGTTTCCACTGTAATAGAAGAGCAGTTGCCTGCCTGCCTGCTTCTGTGTGAGGTTCACATTGGATACTGTGCCTATTTGCCCAGTGCCACCACTCATATCTGTTTTAACAATTGGTTAAGCTTTCGATTTAAAAGAAATAATTTTTTTTCACTGTAATAGAAGAGCAGTTAGTTGTCTGCAAGCGTCTGTGTTTCAGGCCTACTTCAGCGTGTGCTCTGCAGACCTGTGCCAGCATGCTTTGACAGTTGCCAATCATATTTGGTGTCTCTATAGCGTGCTTTTACAACCAAAATTAGTTTTTCACTGTTATAGATTGAATAGCAGTTACTTGTCTTCAAGCGGGTGTCTCAGGCCTACAGTGTGTGCTCTGCAGCACTGTTCCAGTGCACATTGCCAATCATATCTGGTGTCTCTATAGCGTGCTTTTAAAAACAAAATTTGTTTTTCACTGTTATAGATTGAATAACAGTTACTTGTCTTCAAGCTGGTGTCTCAGGCCTACAGTGTGTGCTCTGCAGAACTGTTCCAGTGCACATTGCCAATCATATCTGGTCTCACAGTAGCTTGCATGCATAGTACCACAAATCCCAAAAAAAATGACAGGCAGAGGCAGGCCACCCCGCAGGGGCCGTCGTGGTCGTGGTGCTGTGATTCCCTTTTGCCCTAGAATAATGCCCAGTTTTCAGAAGCCACGTACCCTGAACTTGAAAAGTTTTGAGGACTTAGTTGACTGGCTAACACAGGACACCCAAAACTTGTACAGCCTCCGCTCGGAACCTTGACGCACCATCCTCCTCCAGCTTAGCTTCAGGCACCTCTCAAGATACCACTCACCCGCCTGCCGCCACCACCAAAACTAGCACCACAGCCGCTTTACTTGGTATGTCAGAGGAGTTATTCACACACCCGGTTGAAGAAATGAGTGATGCGCAACCATTATTGCTAGAGGATGTAGATAACAGGGATATGTCTCAGGCAGCATTAAACACATGGAGGTACGGTGTGATGATGATGATGTTGTACCCGCTGCTGCTTCCTTTTCTGAGTTGTCAGATACAAGCGAAGCGGTTGATGATGACGATGCGTCCATGGATGTCACGTGGGTGCCCGCTAGAAGAGAAGAAGAACAGGGCGAAAGTTCAGATGGGGAGACAGAGAGGAGGAGGAGGAGACCAGTTGGAAGCAGGGGGGGGTCGTCGCAAGGAGCTAGTGGCACAGTCAGACAGCATGCATCGGCACCCGGGGTCAGCCCGACAGCACGCCAATCAACGCATGCTGTGTCCACCACCAGAATGCCGTCATTGCAGAGCTCAGCAGTGTGGCATTTTTTTTGTGTGTCTGCCTCTGACAACAGCGATGCCATTTGCAACCTGTGCCAAAAGAAACTGAGTCGTGGGAGGTCCAACACCCACCTAGGTACAACTGCTTTGCGTAGGCACATGATCTCACATCACAAACGCCTATGGGATCAACACATGAGTACAAGCAGCACGCCTACTCTAAGCCGCCATCCTCCTCCTGGTCCAGCATCTTCAGCCACGTCAACCACTGCTGTCCTTCTTGCCCCCTCTCAACCATCCGCCACTCCGTCTCCCGCCTTGAGCAGTTCCCGCTCATCTGCCCACAGTCATGTGTCTGTCAAGGACATGTTTGAGCGTGAGAAGCCAATGTCACCAAGTCACCCCCTTGCCCAGCGTCTGACAGCTGGCTTGTCCGAACTATTAGCCCGCCAGCTTTTACCATACAATCTGGTTGAGTCTGAGGCGTTCAAAAAATTTGTAGCTATTGGGACACCGCAGTGGAAGGTACCCGGCCGGAATTTCTTTTCACAAAAGGCAATCCCCAACTTGTACTCGATTGTGCAAAAGGAAGTCATGGCATGTCTGGCACACAGTGTTGGGGCAAGGGTCCATCTGACCACTGATACCTGGTCTGCAAAGCATGGTCAGGGCAGGTATATCACCTACACTGCGCATTGGGTAAACCTGCTGACGGCTGACAAGCAAGGAATGCGTGGCATTGCAGAGGAGTTGGTGACACCGCCACGAATTGCAGGCAGTCCTGCTGCCACCTCCTCTACTCCTCCTACTCCATCCTCTTCCATAACCTCCTCGGCTGAGTCCTCTTGTGCCGCTGCTTCTTGCTCCACATCAACGGCACCCCCCCCAGCTCCCCAGGTACTATTCCACATCCCGGATACGGCAGTGTCACGCCGTCTTGGGTTTGACTTGCTTGAAAGCAGAGAGTCACACCGGACAAGCACTCCTGTCCGCCCTGAACGCACAGGTGGAAAAGTGGCTGACTCAACTGGATATCGGCAAAGTGGTGTGTGACAACGGAAAAAATTTGATAGCGGCATTGAAGTTGGGCAAGTTGACACATGTGCCGTGCATGGAACATGTGTGTAATCTGATCGTACAACGCTTTGTGCATAAGTACACAGGCTTACAGGACGTCCTGAAGCAGGCCAGGAAGGTGTGTGGCCATTTCAGGCGTTCCTACACGGCCATGGCTCACTTTGCCGATATCCAGCGGCGAAACAACATGCCAGTGAGGCGCTTGATTTGCGACAGCCCTACACGTTGGAATTCAACACTCCTAATGTTCGACCGCCTGCTCCAACAAGAAAAAGCTGTTAACGAATATTTGTATGACCGGGGTGCTAGGACAGCCTCTGGGGAGCTGGGAATTTTTTTGCCACGTTACTGGACGCTCATGCGCAATGCCTGTAGGCTCATGCGTCCTTTTGAGGAGGTGACAAACCTAGTCAGTCGCAACGAAGGCACCATCAGCGACATCATACCATTTGTTTTCTTCCTGGAGCGTGCCCTGCGAAGAGTGCTGGATCAGGCTGTAGATGAGCGTGAAGAGGAAGAGGAAGAGTTGTGGTCACCATCACCACCAGAAACAGCCTTATCAGCATCGCTTGCTGGACCTGCGGCAACGCTGGAAGAGGATTGTGAGGAAGAGGAGTCAGAGGAGGATTGTAGCTTTGAGGAGGAGGAGGAGGAGCAAGACCAAACACAACAGGCATCCCAGGGTGCTCGTTGTCACCTATCTGGTACCCGTGGTGTTGTACGTGGCTGGGGGGAAGAACATACCTTCAATGACATCAGTGAGGAGGAGGAACGGGAAATGAGTAGCTCGGCATCCAACCTTGTGCAAATGGAGTCTTTCATGCTGTCCTGCCTGTTGAGGGACCCTCGTATAAAAAGGCTGAAGGAGAACGACCTTTACTGGGTGTCCATGCTACTAGACCCCCGGTATAAGCAGAAAGTGGCGGAAATGTTACCGAATTACAACAAGTCGGAAAGGATGCAGCATTTGCAAAATAAATTAAAAAGTATGCTTTACACAGCGTATAAGGGTGATGTCACAGCACAACGGGAATCTAACAGGGGGAGAGGTGGAAGTCATCCTCCTCCTCCTCCTCCCACGACCACGCCGGCAAGGACAGGACGCTTTAAAGACGTGTTGTTGATGGAGGACATGCGGACCTTTTTAAGTCCTATGCATCGCCACAACCCTTCGGGATCCACCCTCAGAGAGCGACTCGACCGACAGGTAGCAGACTACCTCGCCTTAACTGCAGATATCGACACTCTGAGGAGCGATGAACCCCTTGACTACTGGGTGTGCAGACTTGACCTGTGGCCTGAGCTATCCCAATTTGTGATAGAACTTCTGGCCTGCCCCGCTTCAAGTGTCCTGTCAGAAAGGACCTTCAGTGCAGCAGGAGGTATTGTCACTGAGAAGAGAAGTCGCCTAGGTCAAAAAAGTCTAGATTACCTCACCTTTATTAAGATGAATGAGGGATGGATCCCGAAGGGACTGACACTGGGCGATACATTCGCTTAAAAAAGGCCTGATGAGATGAGCTGCCTTGGGCTAAAAATGGTCCACTGCTGTATTTTAGCTCTGAATGACGTTTGACATGCGTGACTTATCCGCCACCAACTAGGGTTCAAGCCGCCATGTTTTAGGGCACTTTCTGCCTGTTAAACAAACATCAATTTTTCTGGCCACTGCTACAGCAGCGGCTGCAACAATACCAAATTTTTCAGGCATGTGTACATGCCTAATTTTTAGCCCCACTGGTGCAAGTGGACTGATTACAATTACAGGGCCTCTAAAGAGTCCTGTATTGTTATTTGTCATCACTACCTTCCCGCGTCGGGAAGATTTCTTGCACAGGGCGCCCAAAGGCCTAAGGCTGGCCCTGCGCATGGGTCAGTGGCTCTGCACCAGACTTCCCTCCAATTGATCAAAGTTAAAGGATTTCAAATGGACTGATTACAATTACAGGGCCTCTAAAGAGTCCTGTATTGTTATTTGTCGTCACTACCTTCCCGCGTCGGGAAGATTTCTTGCACAGGGCGCCCAAAGGCCTAAGGCTGGCCCTGCGCATGGGTCAGTGGCTCAGCACCAGACTTCCCTCCAATTTATCAAAGTTAAAGGATTTCAAGTGGACTGATTACAATTACAGGGCCTCTAAAGAGTCCTGTATTGTTATTTGTCGTCACTACCTTCCCGCGTCGGGAAGATTTCTTGCACAGGGCGCCCAAATGCCTAAGGCTGGCCCTGCGCATGGGTCAGTGGCTCTGCACCAGACTTCCCTCCAATTGATCAAAGTTAAAGGATTTCAAGTGGACTGATTACAATTACAGGGCCTCTAAAGAGTCCTGTATTGTTATTTGTCGTCACTACCTTCCCGCGTCGGGAAGATTTCTTGCACAGGGCGCCCAAAGGCCTAAGGCTGGCCCTGCGCATGGGTCAGTGGCTCTGCACCAGACTTCCCTCCAATTGATCAAAGTTAAAGGATTTCGAGTGGACTGATTACAATTACAGGGCCTCTAAAGAGTCCTGTATTGTTATTTGTCGTCACTACCTTCCCGCGTCGGGAGTGGGTCATTTGCGCCCCTGCTGCCTTCCTTGCATGTGGTAGCTGTTTGTCAGGGATTTGTCAATCCATATCTGCCAAGTGACCCTATGTAGGGGGAACAGTCTCTATTCTGCTCTGTGTCAGTGTGTATCAGGGGTTTTGAGGACAGGTGTCAATCCATATCTGCCAAGTGACCCTATGTAGGGGGAACAGTCTCTATTCTGCTCTGTGTCAGTGTGTATCAGGGATCATTAGGATAGGTGTCAATCCATATCTGCCAAGTGACCCTATGTAGGAGGAACAGTCCCTATTCTGCTCTGTGTCACTGTGTATCAGGGATCATTAGGATAGGTGTCAATCCATATCTGCCAAGTGACCC
Source organism: Pelobates fuscus (assembly GCF_036172605.1). Taxonomy (NCBI): domain Eukaryota; kingdom Metazoa; phylum Chordata; class Amphibia; order Anura; family Pelobatidae; genus Pelobates; species Pelobates fuscus. Next base: position 361,080,412 of record NC_086317.1, read on the forward strand.
TATGTAGGGGGAACAGTCCCTATTCTGCTCTGTGTCAGTGTGTATCAGGGGTTTTGAGGACAGGTGTCAATCCATATCTGCCAAGTGACCCTATGTAGGGGGAACAGTCTCTATTCTGCTCTGTGTCAGTGTGTATCAGGGGTTTTGGGGACAGGTGTCAATCCATATCTGCCAAGTGACCCTATGTAGGGGGAACAGTCCCTATTCTGCTCTGTGTCAGTGTGTATCAGGGATCATTAGGATAGGTGTCAATCCATATCTGCCAAGTGACCCTATGTAGGGGGAACAGTCTCTATTCTGCTCTGTGTCAGTGTGTATCATGGTCTCTGTGGACGGTGAACAGTCTCTATTCTGCTCTGTGTCAGTGTGTGTCATGGTCTCTGTGGACAGGGAACAGTCTCTATTCTGCTCTGTGTCAGTGTGTATCAGGGGTTTTGAGGACAGGTGTCAATCCATATCTGCCAAGTGACCCTATGTAGGGGGAACAGTCTCTATTCTGCTCTGTGTCAGTGTGTATCAGGGATCATTAGGATAGGTGTCAATCCATATCTGCCAAGTGACCCTATGTAGGGGGAACAGTCCCTATTCTGCTCTGTGTCAGTGTGTATCAGGGGTTTTGAGGACAGGTGTCAATCCATATCTGCCAAGTGACCCTATGTAGGGGGAACAGTCTCTATTCTGCTCTGTGTCAGTGTGTATCAGGGGTTTTGAGGACAGGTGTCAATCCATATCTGCCAAGTGACCCTATGTAGGGGGAACAGTCCCTATTCTGCTCTGTGTCAGTGTGTATCAGGGGTTTTGAAGACAGGTGTCAATCCATATCTGCCAAGTGACCCTATGTAGGGGGAACAGTCTCTATTCTGCTCTGTGTCAGTGTGTATCAGGGCTGGGCTTTGAGGACAGGTGTCAATGTTAGGTGATTTCTGCCCTTTATGGATTAAAAGCAGACTCTGCATCAACTGTGCAATTTTCCATGGGAGTTTTTCCATGGATCCCCCTCTGGCATGCCACAGTCCAGGTGTTAGTCCCATTGAAACAACTTTTCCATCACTATTGTGGCCAGAAAGAGTCCTTGTTGTTTTTAAAATTCGCCTGCCCATTGAAGTCAATGGCGGTTCGCGCGGTTCGCCGGTTCGCGAACATTTGCGGAAGTTCGCGTTCGCCGTTCGCGAACCGAAAATTCCGGGTTCGCGACAACACTAATGATGTCCCTTATGTCATTACTCAGAGTGTAAGTCATCTTGGCAGCAGTACAACATCACTTAATAAATCAAGTTGATAGTGGTGAAGTACTATAAGAAGATTGTTAGATATCAAAATATGATATAAATAAATCAGTTGAGTGAAACTAAAATTAGCAAAAATCCACTTTTTTCCTTTTCATGTAAACCTTTGTAGAAAAAGGAAATTGACAATCAATTCTCTGTCTGTCAAATACAGGGCCGGACTGGGAAGAAAATTTGGCCAGGGCATTTTTAAATTACAGCGGCCAACTAAAAAGGGGGCTGGGACAGATAGGGTGTGTTTTGTCATCACCAATGACAAGCACGCCCCATCACAAAGTGAGTGTGATGGTTCAATGCTCTTCCAGGGTAGACCATGCGCAGAGCTCTGCTGAAGAGCTCTGGCATGAGAAAAAGACCCTATATTTGTTCTGCACAGCACAAGCAAATTTAATAACATGCTTGCACTGTGTTTGCTTGAAATTTATCTCTGATGTCTCCATAGTTGGGATACCAGGAGACAAAAATGCAAGGAAAGCTTATTGTGCAGTGTGTGTGAGGGTGCTGTGTGTGTGTTTGTGTGTGTAAGGGGTGTAATGTGTGTGAGAGAGGGGTGCAGTGTGTGTGTGTGCGAGTGAGGGTGCTGTGAGTGTTAGGGGTGCAATGTGTGTGTGCTGTGAGTGTCAGGGATGCAGTGTGAGGGATGGTGCTGTGAATGTCAGAGGTGCAGTGTGTGAGTGTGCTATGCGTGTCAGGGGTGCAGTGTGTGTGTGAGTGAGGGTGCTGTGAGTGTCAGGGGTGCAGTGTGTGAGTGTGCTCTGAGTGTCAGGGGTGCAGTGTGTGTGTGTGAGTGAGGTTGCTGTGAGTGTCAGGGGTGCAGTGTGTGTGTGTGTGTGTGTGAGTGAGGGTGCTGTAAGTGTTAGGGGTGCAGGGTGTGTGTGTGAGTGAGGTTGCTGTGAGTGTCAGGGGTGCAGTGTGTGTGTGTGTGTGTGTGTGAGTGAGGGTGCTGTAAGTGTTAGGGGTGCATGGTGTGTGTGAGTAATTGAGGCTGCTGTGACCTGAGTGATTATATCCAGGCTAAAGGGAAGCAGGGAGGGGGGAATCCTGCTGCTGCTGCCATCCATCCCTGGTGGTCCTAGTGGTAAGGGAACTCTAGCCTGTGGGGCTAGAGTTCACTCTTGTGAGACCCAGAGCATTGCCATGGCAATGCTCCAAATCTCGCGAGAGGAACCCAGCGGAGCTGTAAGTTAGAGCTCCTCTGGGTTCCTCTCCTGGCTGTCTCCCTCACTCTCTCCCCGCCGGCAGCCACAATATACTGTATGTGTGCCGATGAGGGAGATCTTTGATCTTCCCACCGGCCCGCTGTCGACTACTGCAGGGCCAGCGTTTGGATAGTTCCAGCCCTGAATAGACCAGCATGGGAGATCCTGTGATCTCCCTGCCGGCCTCGGCCCATGGCCACCGTGGCCCACCGGGCATTTGCCCTGTGTGCCCAATGGCCCATCCGGGCCTGGTCAAATATAACTAAATATATTGCAAATTTCTCTTAAACTTTCACTACACAGATACAAATTCACTAGCAAATGTTAACTTAAACTGTTCAGTACTGCAGTTAAGAATAGCAAACACAAAACAGACAAAGAACAATCTCCGTGGATTGCATTTCCCAGTTTTAGTTCAGTGAATAGCTATTTGTGGTGGGGTGGAAGGTCATTAATACCAGGTAGAGGAAGTGGAGGTCTAACCAAATAAAAAATGTGTACATATCTTTTGACATCTTTACTGAATTTCTCATTGTTTCACAGGGCATAAAATAAAAAATAAAAATAACTGTAATAGTGATACAATGAATGTATGATGTAAATAAAAAGTCTAAACATGAAAAATATTTTTGACTTTTATTATGATATTTGTGGATCGGGTGACACTCTATTGTCTAACTAATTTTATTATTTTACAAGCCCGTTCTTCAGGCAAATTACAGAAGTAGTGACTTAAGAGGTCTAAAAAGATAGCAATATAATATTACTAGCAAGGTAATGAAACCTCTATCCTTACCCAAATTGTCATATATAGTCTCTTAGTAAACATGGTACTACTAGCTACATTAAAATTGTAATTATTAGAGTAAATATGGTCTTTGACTAGAGAACTCCTGTCAAACTGGGGCAGGTGGTATATATTTTAAACTAGGAGGAAGGAATTGGACCACTACCTGTTTTTCAATAGTCTCCACCTGACCACATATGGGATAGAGGAATGCAGATTGGGCTATTGCCTATTTATTATTGCTACATCTTTTAAATGTGTGTTTCACCTATCTGTTTTTTTTTTTCAGTGACAAACATTGACCTCGGTCTCTTTAGCTTTGAGAAGATATTTCCATTAAATTTTATATTATGTTGAGTCTTCCAGACCGCTTAAATGTCTGTATTGCAATCCCTAGATTTTAAATATTACATGGATGTGTGTGTTTTTATTTTTTAATTGCTGCGGCTGAGAGCTGCACTTTAACCCCTTAAGGACACATGACATGTGTGACATGTCATGATTCCCTTTTATTCCAGAAGTTTGATCCATAAGGGGTTAAAGGAACACTATATGTATGTTAGGAATACATTACATTGTCCCTCTGCCCCCTCACACTTCTCTCCCAAACTGCAAGGGTTAATATCACTTACCTGATACCAGTTCCAATTTCCCTTGGTGCTGTGTCGACACTTCTCCTCCTACGTCACCCAGTGTAGGTGGGCTAATGCTCATGTACAGAGAGTGCCGCAAGCGCATTAGGCCCTACTTATAGGAAAGCATTGTATAGGGATTTAACTGATGCTGGATGTCCTCATGCAGAGCGTGAGGACATCCAGCATCAATTAGGTGACCAAAAGTCACCTAACAAGCAGGAAGAGCCTGAATGGCAGACACTAGAGGCAGTCTTAGTCCTGCAATGTAATTGTTGTTTTTTTCTCGAAAAGTGCAATGTTTTACATTGCAAGACTTAATGGAACTGGGATGCTGCAGTTGGTTCTACCAAATACTATTTAACATCCATCAGGAACAACTTTGGATAATAAGGCAATTATAGCACAACATGTTTTTAGTGGGTATACATACACTCATCATCCATTAAATGGACACTACTTAACTTAAGTCTCCTTTCTTATTTTATTAAAGTGTTTTTCAAGAGAAATTAGCACATATATATATATATATATATATATATATATATACTACCATAAGAATTCATTTAATCTTATAAGTGGTGTGAGATGTAAATTGCTTTGTGTAAACTGAAAATTAATGTTGTGTATGATAAAATAGAGTTTGTTTTATTTTAAAACCGACAGGTTTATTTAGTAAAGTGATGAATGCACTGATAAAAACTCATACGGAGTTGAAACACGTCTGCACAAAAGCTGGTGTGTCACCATCCAGGGACTTACACAGCGTTATTTTATTTTAGATTTTAGATCTTGTCCAAATAAATGTGTTATTTTAACTACAACTGCTGCATCTCCTGATTCTTGTGGGAATTGGTACAACCCCCCAGGACCTTCTCTAGCCTATAAGGAACCCTTGGGCGTTATATACAGAGCCTAGCACGACTCTGAAATCTGTGAGTGTACCCATATTCTTGATACTTATTCATTGGTTACCACAGTATACACTATGCATTGTCTCTCTTTTCTGTTACTCTAGGATATGTATATGGAATATTATCCACACATGTCTACATATGCATAAGTATTTTTCGATAATTTTTTTGTTATATAACACTCTTATTGTCTCTACACAGGTAGGGTTGTGTATACTTAGCACTTATTGTTACCTAAGTATTTTATACTGTTTATCTTGTTTAGGGTGTTGGGGAACACCTTTTCACACCCACAACTGTGCTAGTACTGTGTAAGCACCATTCACTTAATCTATTCTGATTATTAAGTAAAGTGAAAATTCTAATTGAAGTTTAAATTTAAGGCCACAGCGGCCAACATGAAATCATAGCTGACGTAAATAAAGCCACTTTACATTCTCACTTTTGTGACTAATCCTGAAAAATGTAAATGTACCCTCACATTGATTAATCAATTTAAAAAACAATTACTAAAAAAATAATAAAATAAATCCAAATTGCAAGACAATTAACAAGGATCTTGGGGAGAAAGGGAACAAACAAAGCTCATAGAACCCAACGATGCTTCCACATTACTATTTCAACTGTTTCATGTTCTTTCACACGTTATGAAATATGCAAGTTTTTTTTTTCATTATTTGTATGTAATAAAGAGCAAATACATTTAAAAAACAAATTTCAAGTTGTAAATACACCAAAGTGATTTTCTGTAATAAATGTAGAGCTTTGTGTATTTCACACTTTATATTCTTAATTCCCAATTAGAGTTTAATTTTAAGAAGAGGATGTCAGGCATAATTAGTTTCCGTTCATTTAAATCTATACATTAATCAAATATGAACCAAATACAAGTTTCTCTTTAAGATTATGATCAGCTCGTTAATTATGAAGGAAAAATTACAAAGTCAGCGAAAATAATGTGCATTTTCTTGTCACCTAAGCCTCTTTTCAAAATTCAGTTATCAAGGTGATGTGGATGATGTTGTGTGGCTCCATTGCTTCTGCAGTCATTAAAGTTATTGCAGGACAGACGGGTACAGTTAGAATTTTTCATTTTGCTTAAGCAAGGAATATGTCTGGAGAAATGATGCATTTCAGGTACTTTCAAACCTGTCAGCATTTGAGAGATTATTAACTTCATCTGCTTTTCTGCCTTTTAGAATCAGATGCAGATTTGTCATACATTTCCCAGAGGTTCCTGTGTGCAATTAGCCATAGGATTTACTGAATAATTGCTTAATTTGTCATGTAAAATCGCCTCACTTTTTGTATATTTGGAAGGATATGAAAAAGACAGGTCAGCAGCAGTTAATGGAAACTTCTTAAAATACCTATTTCTTCCCCCAAAATTATCCAAACCTAATGGAGTAATCACATTTTATTTCTTTCGTTTTCACTTTTTGACATTGTCCATTTTTCGACAATATGTCAATTTTTAACCTGTCTAACATCCTGCGAATCAGTTTTGCACAGTACTAGTATGTTTTATGTTAGAAACAAGTATGCTATTATTATAATGATGAAAAACAACATTCAGAAGATGTTATTGATTTATATGAAAATTATTCTCTATTATTACTCTATTTCCCCCCCCACCACCAATAATTTATTTTCAAATAGTTTTTATTGATATGTTATTTTTTACCAAACTCATTAGTAGAGTTCTACTGAATTGAAAATTACAAAATTAAAGTAAATATAGATAATCTGGAAAACATTTCTTTAGTTTTCAATTCAGCAAAATCTGTTGTTTACTGAAAAATTGACATTATCCTATATATATATATATATATTGGTTTATAGAGACAAACACCTTTTTTGTTGCAATTTGTGCTGCTTCTAGGTATTCAAAAGGAAGCTGATATTAGTTTTGGATGCAAATTTCCAAATATTGCATCAAAGTACAAAAAGAAACCAACTGCCTTTGTTAGAGATCCTTATCTCAATCACTCAAATCAAAATAATAAGGAAAGCTTATAAAGTCTACTTACATGTCAACTTGCCTTTTTATCAGTCACCAGAAGGTGACCTAGAAACGTTTTGACACTGAACGATAAAGACTCATTTAGAGTCGAAAAAATTGCCACATCACCCCTTGATGGATGAAATAAAGGCAATTTGACATGTAAGAGGACTTCACAATTTCTTTTTATGCTGTTATAAAGGCAAGGGTCTACTCACACAAAAAGGGACAATGTGTTTTTAAATAGAACCTTGACATTATTGATGTTAACCAAGAGTCGATTTTGTTTCATGCATTTGCAATAATTATTTAAATTAATATTTAATTTATGCACCAATAAAGAAAAATAAATGTATAACTCTTTTAAATTCCCCTATTTTTCCTTTATCACATAATGTATATTTTTAAATCCATATCATAAAATCACATAACCTTTTTTGTCCATAAGTGCTTTTATAATAGCTATAGTAAAAAAAATATGACTGAAATGAATAAACCCAACTATCTATTTATTTATCTTATACAGGCTGCTTTAAAAATATTAGTTAAAAGAGCACTGAAATCTCCCAGTCTACGTTATCTCAAAGAAGTGGCTTGGGTGCACTGGTCCTGCCATTTTAATCATTCGAGGTAAAATATTGCTGTTTTGCAGAAACTGCAATGTTTGCTTTTGATGATTAATCACAGCTCCATTGCCTGTTACACTGGCAGCCACAGGAAGTGCAACACAATGTGTTACAGTCCCTATAGGACAGCATTGATTACATTATTTAATATTGGAGAGCTTGAATGCATGCACAACATTCACCATGCATGCTCATTAGGTGCCCTAAGATCCCATATGAAGAGCATTGAATTATACCATGCCAGAAGAGTCCATGATTCCATAATGATGTCGCAGGAGGATGAGAGGTAAGGAGGAAAAAGGTAGGCAAAAGCTTTATTTTGCTCTTTTATTTGCACAAGGTATGGAGACTATAACTAGGGACAGTGACACTAAAGAATTAGGAATGCAAGCTTGAACTCCTAACACTTTATTGTTCCTTTACTATGGGCAGGTAAAACTTCATGGACAGTATCACATATAGGCCTCAATTTAATATTGATAGATAAGCTTTTCAAATAATTTAATATTTGTGAATTCATGTTTCAAGTTTTTTTTCAAAATATTAAAATAACAATATATTTTATATACAAAGATAAGAAATAATATTTTTCAAAATATAAAATCATTTTAAAAGCTTATCCGAAAATATAAAATCATTTTAAAAGCTAATCTTATAAAAACATATTAAATTGGGGCCATAAATGGCTATTCTTGCACAACAATGATGGGAATCAACACCATGAATGTATGATCTAGCTTTAAAATTTATTTTTATGAAGTGATAACTAATACTATCCTGGTATTGAT